>NW_016157518.1:39385-49340 GCF_001687245.7 Rhagoletis zephyria | reverse complement strand
CGTCTGTCTGTCTGTCCGTCTGTTTGTATGCAATCTAGTCTCTCAGTTTTCGAGATATCCGGATCAAATTTGGTAAATGGGTGTATTTTTATAATGTATTAATCATTTGTCGGAACCGGAAGAATCGGACCACTATAACATAAAGCTCCCATACAACTGATTGTTCAGATATGAGCATATAAAGTATATCTTCCATACCTCTGATTGTTTAGATGCGATTTTTTATATAAGTATGTAACTCCTCTATCGATGTATGCAGATGTATTCAAAAGCAGTAATCTGTCAAAATAAAATTTGCAGATGTTCATCAAAGGTATGAAGCCTTCGGCATAGCCGAAGACAGCGCTGCTCTTACTTGTTTTAATTTAATTTTGTTTTTAGGATCTTATCTTATATATTTTTTAAATTTCATTTTATTTTAATTTCAAGATTTTGTTTTAAAAATAAAAATATTTTTATTATTTTTTATTGTTTTTAGTACTACTATTTAATTGAAAGACAGTGGTGAGTTGAAAGTCAGTTGCAAGAATCGACCTGTTAACTTACTGACATTAGGGCGATACGAACTGAGATCTGATGGGTTAGTACTAGACCTGTATACTTTGAGATCAATGAAGGCTACAACAAAAGACCGGACTGTAAATGCCGAAGATATCACAAAAAATGTACGTTCGGATAATAAAAAAAATTTCTAAGTATTTGGTCGAGCTTCTCTAATTTGTGATGTGCCGCCTGATGTTATAACACAAACGAAGAACCTAAAATTGTACGCCGCCTGCGGCGAATAGTTTTATGAAAAGCATTTTCAACCGCTTTTAGAACAAACTTTTTCTAATTTAGATGCTGCTCGGACCTGGGATCGAACGCAGGTCTTACGGAGTGATAATACGCAACCCTACCACTCAGCCACAGCGGCATAAAAAAAAAATATTATTCAATATTTTGAAAAAGGGCATGCGAAAGCAAAAAGCTTAACTCACTTTTGCATGACATTCGATATACACATTCTTCAACAAGAAAGACTATACACTGAACTTTATTTGAACGCCGCATGCACCCACTTTTTTTTGACGATGACATAGCTTCCAAACACATACAAAAAAGATAAGGGTAAATAGTTTGTTTTGTTCGTAGAAAAGTGAGGAGTTGACGCATGTTTATGTTGCCATTGCTGTTGCTGTTATTTTGCATAAAATTCTAAAATTAGTCACATAATATTTACACGAACGCTGCTTCAGTGCGATAACCTTCGACCACAAATACTAAGGAAACGACAAAGAAAATGGTAACGCTAAACAACAAGAAAAAATGTACACAACTTTAATAAAGCAAAAAGAAAAAAAAAATATCAAAATAAACACTCCTAAAAAGTAAACTGCACCTCATGTTTGAATTTCCGCCTAACTGCTCCAAATAACCAAAATGACTAAACGTGGAATTGGAACGTGTATTTTTTTATGTTAAACGACTAATTAAACGCCGCTTCTATGTAGATTTATTTTGCTTTAACCCAGATAGTCGCATAAGCGTACGCATGTAGTTTTAAATAAGACTATTAAATACTTAATTAGGAAGAAGATTCTTTATGTTGACGGTCTAAAGAAATGTGACGAGAGCAGAAGAGACAAAGATAGAAGACTTGTGGCCCAAGTCATTGGCGGTGCTGCTTATAGTCCTGCAGCATAATGGAAATGTGCCTTCTTTGAAAGACCTAGGGCAGTCGATACACTTAATAAGCTGAAATTAAAGCCTATATTTCGTATTTTTGAGAAGCATCTTCTAAAGAAACCTATATAAATTTACCGACTTATCTGTTAAATTGGTCTGATTGCGACTATCCTTTAAAAAGATGCCTAAATAATGAAAGGTAGAAGGAAGAATTTTATAAATGCGGTTCGAAGAAACTTACACCAAGGAATATCGCTACCATTTTTAACACTTGGACAAGGGCGGTTATGCTTCACTTGGGAATGCACACCGAACCCTTGCCTACTCGGATCAACATACACATCCACAATGGTCAATCAAGCCATGAGCGACGGCAAAATCTTACAATCGTCCGTCGACAGCATTGAACTTTCAGCAAAGACAATGAAAAGTTGCTGAAAAAATTGTATGAACCGTCCGCCCAATTGAACGTAATGAAACAAGCTTCTGACCAATCACAACACAGACTCGGAAGACCCATGTAAGATCATAATTTGCTTAGCCAGAGTCTAGTATTGCAAGAANAAGCCATGAGCGACGGCAAAATCTTACAATCGTCCGTCGACAGCATTGAATTTTCAGCAAAGACAACGAAAAGTTGCTGAAAAAATTGTATGAACCGTCCGCCCAATTGAACGTAATGAAACAAGCTTCTGACCAATCACAACACAAGACTCGGAAGACCCATGTAAGATCATAATTTGCTTAGCCAGAGTCTAGTATTGCAAGAGAGGGAATATAATTTATGACGTTTTATTTTAGTTATACCGAAAATAGTTACCTTCTTATTGTCCACTTTGCAAAAACAGTAAAGAGAGAGCAATTAGAGGGATACATTGTTGGCCGAAAACAAAAAAAACCAAATAAATTTACTCACGAAGCAGAATCTATATTTGCAAAAAAATATATAAAAAAAGGCAGGCAATGGCCATGAAAAAAAGCTTCTCATAAAATGCATTTGCCGTTCGGAGTTGGCGTAAAACTGTAAGTCCCTTCATTTGTGTAACAACACCATGACGCATACCATAAATTGGAGGAGAAGCTTGGCCAAACGCTTAGTATAAGTGTAAGCGCCTAAATATTATTATTATTACACTAGCAAATACCCTGTGTGATTCCCTACGNGAGTCTAGTATTGCAAGAAAGGGAATATAATTTATGACGTTTTATTTTAGTTATACCGAAAATAGTTACCTTCTTATTGTCCACTTTGCAAAAACAGTAAAGAGAGAGCAATTAGAGGGATACATTGTTGGCCGAAAACAAAAAAAAAACCAATAAATTTACTCACGAAGCAGAATCAATATTTGCAAAAATATATAATGCATAAAAAAAGTTTTTTTTTAACAGCGGCAGGCAATGGCCATGAAAAAAAGCTTCTCATAAAATGCATTTGCCGTTCGGAGTTGGCGTAAAACTGTAAGTCCCTTCATTTGCGTAACAACACCTTGACGCATACCACAAATTGGAGGAGAAGCTTGGCCAAACGCTTAGTATAAGTGTAAGCGCCTAAATACGTATTATTATTATTACACTAGCAAATACCCTGTGTGATTCCCTACACCTTAAAAGTATTTTGTTTTGCCTCCCAAAACTCTTAGACTTTTCAGGCGTTGCGAGCTTTCCAGGCTTTGAGCAATAGCTGAATTGTATAGCTGAAAGTATAAAAAGCGTGGCACCCCTGAAAAGCTTGCTGTGGAGTTGTATTCTTATGGTCTCATTCATAAAAAATAAAATACATTTAAAGAGTTTTATGAAGTGAGATTTTCAAACAAATTTTCGATTTATGAAGCATTTTTAATTTTTTTTTATGAATGCACCCGCAGTTAATATAGTATTTCCGAAGGTATTTAGAAAGTAGGTAAAATATTGACTTCTCCTGGAAATTTAATTTACAACAGCGATGGGCAGAGAGAGCTTTTACTCTGCGCGCGCCTATACAATATATATATAGAGAGCTTAAAAGAGCTTTATACAGACAAAAATTCTAAAAATTGTTGATTTGGCTTCTGTTGCCCTAATAAAGTCCGTCATTTTAATTTTTCTTTAATATCTAGATATAATATACATAATATCTAGATATAANTTGCGAGCTTTCCAGGCTTTGAGCAATAGCTGAATTGTATAGCTGAAAGTCTAAAAAGCGTGGCACCCCTGAAAAGCTTGCTGTGGAGTTGTATTCTTATGGGCTCATTCATAAAAAATAAAATACATTTAAAGAGTTTTGAGTTTTATGAAGTGAGATTTTCAAAAAAATTTTCGATTTATGAAGCATTTTTTATTTTTTTTTATGAATGCGGGTGTCAGTTAATATAGTATTTCCGAAGGTATTTAGAAAGTAGGTAAAATATTGACTTCTTCTGGAAATTTAATTTATAACAGCGATGGGCAGAGAGAGCTTTTACTCTGCGCGCGCCTATACAATATATATATAGAGAGCTTAAAAGAGCTTTGCACTCGAGTCAATATATCGCGCCCGTTCTTCAAAGGTGTACATATTAATTCAACATTTACTTTATCTTATCAATGTAATTGTATAAAATTTTTCAAACAGTTGGCAACCCTCCTCAAAAATATTTTCGGCAGCTAGCTTTCCTAAATCTCTTTAACTTCATTCCCTAAATTACAATATTTAATTTATCTGCTCAATTAAATTAAATTAACATTTTCAAACAGGTGGCAACTTTCCACAAAAATATTTTCGGCTAAAAAGCCTTCTGAAACTTCGTTGCTTTGACAGCCATATTGCAATATTTACTCTATTTTATCAATTTACTTAAACTGCAATTTCCAAACAGGTGGCAACTCCTTGAATTTTTCTCCACATTTTAAGTCAGACCTCTAGAAATACATATATAGGAGAGAACTTGCTTCCAGTGATGCGCACTCAAACATACAGACAAAAATTCTAAAAATTGTTGATTTGGCTTCTGTTGCCCTAATAAAGACCGTCATTTTAATTTTTCTTTAATATCTAGATATAATATACAGACATTGGCCTGTTACACTTTTATTATAAGTATAGATAGCTAAAAGCATCGAAATTATTTTTCAATTGAGTTGTTTTTGTTTTAAGTTCAATAAATATTTAAAAATCACCTCATCCAATTCTGCTCGATTCTCAATCTCGGCATTTTCTTCTTTCTGTTGAAAAAACGTTGATAACTTTTGCCAAATTCGCGTAATACAGCCCAAATTTCTATACTGATCAGACAACATACTCGTAGTTCAAAAACGTATCGATCAAGCGGCAGGCGTCCAAGTTTCTAACACGTACATTTTAACACTAATGTTATCAAATATTTTGCATGGTTTCTTCCAAAAACAAAAAAAAAGTGAAAGAAATTAAAATGAAACGGAAAAAGTGTATTTCCGCAAATACGCAGATAATTTTTATAGGTGCAGCCTAATATGTACTTTTGTATATATTTACGTATGCATGTGAATTTCTTCGATGGGTTATCGTTTTGGCACTCAGTTTATAATTTATGTAAGCAAGAAAAAGTAAAACAAAACAATCAAATAAACAACAAATGAAAAAAAAGAATATAAATTTAGTTGTCTGCTAAAGACATATTTTTATTTACTTCTTATTTAGGCAAATAATTTTGTATGTACTATTTTACGATTTTTGCTATAAAAGAAAGAAAGCTTTTAAAAAGTAAGAGTGCTTTTGTTTTTTTTTTACGAAAATAGGAAAAAGTATTAGAAAAGGACATTAAATCGATATCGATAAATGTGACAATAATAGCAAAGAATAAATTTAACGATTTTTGTATACATATGTCAATAACTATAATTATAGTGGCAAATAAGTAATTCAATTTATCGCTAGGAAAATCGATAACAATGTACACAAATACATCCAAACGATATTTGCTGAATTTATTCACATGTCCAAAACGCACGGTGTTCACACTTCATGTGTTTGATTTGTTTCAAATTTTAAGGGCTGATGCATAAATAAAAGTAATAAACACATATGAAATTTGAACTTGATTAATATATTTTTAAAAACTTTACAGCACAAAAACAAAAACAAATCGATCTAATAGTTTTCCAAATATCTCGAGAGCAGGGCGAGGAAAAAATTAAAAAAAATCACACATACACACATTAAAACTCTCTACGAAAGAAATATTAATTTTTATTTTTTTTTAACTTTCACATACAAATTTTTTGATAAAAATAATTAGTTTTTGAAAATATGTCATCTCAAAAAAATTGAAGAAAAAAATCATAATTGTAGCTCTGGGTATTGCGCAATATTTAAGTATAGTATTATGGGGTGCACCCTACAATAATTTGAGTTATGAATTATTTTTTACACCGACGTTGAGTAAAATTAGTATATCACAAATTTACAATTTTTTTTTTATAATTTTTTCGAGTATGCAGTTTTGTAGCCCATTAATTTTTAGTATGCAAAATTGCGTTGATTTGTAATATTTTTTATGCTGCCGGCTTTTTCCACTTTTTTCTTATGCAAGAAAATGCGCAAAACCGTTTTCAAAGAAAATTAAAAAAAAAAAATAACGCCGATTTTGCCAACGCCTAAGGCTTGAACTTTGATATACTAAAATTTAATGGGCTACAAAACTGCGTACTCGAAAGAAGTCTAAAAAAAATTGAAAAATTTGTAAATTTGTAAATTTGATATTTACTCATTTTACTCAACTTCGGTGTAAAAAAAATTCATAACTCAAATTATTGTAAAGTGCACCCCATAATACTAAACTTAAATATTGCGCAATACTCAGAGCTACCATTGTGATTTTTCTAAATTTTTTTGAGATGGCATATTTTCAAAAACTAATTTTTTTTATCAAAAAATTTGTATGTGAAAAATTTTTCATAAAAAAAAAATGTTTAAATATTTCTTTTCATAGAGACTTTTAATGTGTGTGTATGATTTTTTTTTAATTTTGTTTTTGTTTTTGTGGTGTAAAGTTTTTAAAAACGTATTAATCAAGCTCAAATTTCATATTTTTTTATTACTTTTATTTATGCATCAGCCCTAACACATTTGAAACAAATCAAACACATGAAGTGTGAACCCCGTCCGTTTTGGTATGGAACGCCCTATATACAAAAATAAGTATATAAATCGATAATCCAAAANTATGTGCGCTAAAGTAGCTACCTCGAACAGTAATACACTTTTCTTTAAATTTGGCTAGTTTTTATGAAGAAAATTAAAAAACAAAATAGACAAAACTATAGCATTTTAAATTGTTAATACTTCAAATGCCTACCCCAGTATATGAAACATACATATTTATCAAAAACAGTACAGGGATTTAGAGTAAGTATAAGTAAAAAAACCTATGAGAAGAGAAGTGCTCAAAGCTTGGGTAAATATTTGATTTTGCTCCAGGCTGGGTTAACACATGGGAGGAGCAAATACGAACTGATTTCATAACAAATCAAATGAGGTGACAACGAAGGAACTGAAAAATCAACAGAACTGTTGGGGATTACGTATTACACATTCATTTCTACAATTTGTTTGCATTTTATATCATTAAATACTACATACATATAACATACGCGAGAGAAGTAAATACATACTATGTATTTATATGTGATAAATGATTATTCAAATAAAATATATAGCATCCGCTCCCCTCACCCGCAAAAGCCTCGCAGTAAGCAATAAATCGCATACACTAAGCTCTCCGTTTTTAGCAGAGTTTTAAATTCGCTCAAAACTAAGCGACCCAAGGCGTTGAAAAAGTAGCTATGCTTGATTTACCGAGACACTGAGACGTTCCGGCAGTGTGGCGATTAAATCAGACACATGCCAAATTGTTGCCTCTAGCGCCAGCTGAGTGTTTAGCAAAGCTACTATTTGCGCTAACAATCAAAATGAAAGTGCGTTTAGACGTGGCAATTCAAGCGCTTTTTCTAAGCATTTGGCTGTCAAACTGCGAAAGCGCAAGTCTACTTTCCCCTGTAAACAACCAAAAAGTCCCTCTGCAGATTTGCAGAAATTACTTTGCGAAATAAAAATTTCTAGATTTAACTGCAACTGAAAGCACGCAAATTGCTTTGAGAAAGACTTTCAACTTGCTGCCAAACCCATTGAGTGTTGCCGCGTATTACTATTTTTTAGCCAATATTATGAAAATGTTTAAAGTTAAATATGTAAGTAATAAATTTTCTATGCGCATAAAAATGTCTGCTAACACAATTGAAAGTAGAATTTTCTGCGTTCACCGCGTAAAGGCATAGTACTCAAGAAATGCAAAAGAAATTTTCTCCCACCAAAATTTTTTAAATCAGTTTGTAGCTCCCAAGAAAAAAATGTTCGTTCCTAGGTATCTGTGGCATTTTGATAAAACAACTTATCGCAAGTTAGGTCGTTTTCGCTTTAAAGCAAAATTTCGTTCGGCTCTCAAACAATATTTTAGCGATAATCTAAGCATAGGTGTTGTTTAAGATGCGCATTTTCTTCCATAAAACGCATGTTTAAAATCTATTTTTATATGAAAAAAAAAATCCGCAAAACCATCAAAAAAAAAAAATATAAAAAATCAAGCGTAATGTTTGAATCGGCTATAAAACTGAATACCCGAAAATTTTCTAAATACTCCGATTACAAATTTTGAGATTTTGATGGGAATTTTTTGAAGTTTGCTAATTTTTTTTTAATTTGTGCAAGCTTTGAAACTTTAATTTATGTGATTTCTGTTATAGATTGAATTATATTTGAAACTAAAATTATTAAAAATAAATAAATTAACATTAGTGTCAAACAAAATCATTTTGAATTTCGTTTCTAATTAGTTGACCGCAGGTGTATATGTACTTTTTTTTCAGAGAAAATTTACACCAATTGGAAGGTACTTTTTCAAAGAAAAATTTAAAATATTTCACGAGAATGAGAACTAAGCTTAAACACACAAAAGTAGTACAGTATCAGAAAGTTCGAGTTTCAGAAACTAAAATTACTTTCAAAAGCCTTTTTACATGCAAGGTCTAACTGCTCCTGTAATCACTTTTGAAAATTCTTCAGTTTGACAGACTTTACCAAACTACTTCTACTTGCCACATCTAACAGCAGCTTAAAATAACGCCAACAGTACAATGTACAGCAAACAACAATAACAAGTAAGAGCAGCGCTGTCTTCGGCTATGCCGAAGGCTTCATACCTTTCATGAACATCTGCAAATTTTACTTTGACAGATTACTGCTTTTGAATACATCTGCATACATCGATAGAGGAGTTACATACTTATATAAAAAATCGCATCTAAACAATCAGAGGTATGGAAGATATACTTTATATGGCACCAATCTAAGTTATTTTCACTGCTATGTGATCGGTATGTAAACCGGTAACACAATTTATTGGGTTTAGTTTCGTACATAAAGGAGATATATGGCAAAAACTGGTATCTGAACAATCAGTGCTATAGGAGATAAAGCTTATACAGCATAGATTTTGATGATTTTCTCAGTAGACTTTGTATTATTATTTATAAAATAGCTTACGAAATTTATCGGTTTTAGCTATTCAAATAAAGGAGTTTTACCGTAAAATCCCATATCTGAACAATCAGATGTATGGAAGATATATGTTGTAGTCATCCGATCCTTGTTATTTTCACTGTAAGTATTCTGTAAATAATGAGTGAAAGTGGTGCGAAATTTCATGTTCCTAGCTGCATAAATGGAGGAGTTATGATAAAAGACCTCATATCTGAACAATCAGTTGTATGGGGTCTGCAGGTTATAGTGACCCGACCTTTGTTATTTTCACTGTAAGTCTTCTGTTGATAATGACTGAAAACAGCGCGAAATTTCATGGTCCTAGCTACATAAATGGATGAATTATAACGAAAAATCTCATATCTGAACAATCAGTTGTATGGGAGCTGTAGGTTATAGTTACCCGATCTTTTTAATTTTCCCTGTAAGTTTTCTGTTGATAACTATTGAAAACAGTGCGGAATTTCATGTTCCTAGCGATATAAATGGAGGAGTTATAACGAAAAATTTTATATCTGAACAATCAGTTGTATGGGGTCTATAGGTTATAGTGACCCGATCTTTGTAATTTTCACTGTAAGTATTCTGTTGATAATGGATGCAAGTACTGCACAATTTCATGTTCGTAGCTGCATAAATGGAGAAGTTACAACGAAAAATCCCATATCTGAACAATCAGTTGTATGGGAGCTATAGGTTATAGTGGCCCGATCTTTGTAATTTTCACTGTAAGCATTCTGTTGATAATGGGTG
>NW_016157518.1:35096-39360 GCF_001687245.7 Rhagoletis zephyria | reverse complement strand
TTTCTCATTAAAAAGGGAAATTAATTAGAAACCAAAAAACAGCTGTCTTAAAAATATCTGCGGATTTGAGAAGCATTTTTGTAAGTAGGTAAATAAAAGTTTTAATTATATTTGTCATTATTAGCTTGTTGTGCTTAAATATAAGCACGTAAATTATGTGACTGCTGCTATTTAGTATTTACACACATACATATGCCTCTGTCTGGCGTTGCAATCAAGACAATTATTAATTGAAAGTAGCTTCAACTGCTTGCTTTTAGTTTTGTACAGAAAACGTGGAGTATTTGATGTCTACTTACAATATGTAAGTTTGTTCCACTAGCTGCTCGAAGAAAAACTCGAGCTAAGTTCAAACTGCGAGCGTTAAGTAAAAAAACAAAACAAAATATTAAATTACGCTCCTTACACAAAAATGCGTTGAGCAGGTTTGTGTTAACATTGGCAAACACATTTGTTTCTTATCCCAGTTTAGGCTCGAAAAAAATTTTATAATAATACCTCAAAATAGTAGTTTGAAACCATACCAAGAAAAGTATCGATACCCTGTAGTCAAATGAACTAGTTGTAAACTACCTTACAACTAGTATGAACCGCATGCCCAACTAGTCAGCCAACTATCTTTTTTCCATGCAATCAACTGGTATTTTTAACATGAGGATGTCCTACGAGATGGCAATTGTCAGATTTCGCTCAGAAATATACCAGTATCATACTAGTTCAAAATAGACACACAAATACTAGTCTAATTATGGACCAAAACCACTGCTTTGGGAGTTAAAAATTAAATGAATTCATGAATATGCAATTATATGCAGTCTTAGATTTGCCAATAATTAGTGTTAAATTTTTTGAGTATTAATTAAAAGAAATAATAAATTTAATTTAAATTCATTTTTCATTAAATATTATTAAAAGGAAAAGGTTTCAGGTACAATAAATACTATATTTTTATCTTTTTTAATAATATGGAATATGCAAAAGAAAACTTTTAGTTAAAAATAAAATGAATTCTTTAGATTATCTTTGAGTGAACTAAAATAAAAATAAAAGTTTTCATTAAAATAAATTAAATTCATTAACTTTGCACATTTCAGTCTATTATTTTCAAAAAAAAAAAATAATAATAATAACTAATGTTTAAAATTTGAGATTTGGATAAGAATAAAATAAATAAGTATTTCAAGCAGTTATTAAATATTCTTAATTTTTGCCTATGGTTTGGCTTGTTGATTGATAATAGAAATTTATCAAATAATTATATTAATAGTGTAATTAAAAAGTCAAGAATAATTGAAAATGAGCAATAATAACAAAATAATGATGTAATTAAAACTAATGAATTAATTGGCATTTTTTTTAAGTAATTAATTCTTAATCATTAAAAAGGTGGTAATATCGGTATTTGATCATTAAACGGTTATCCAAAAAAACATGCCTTAATTAATAATCATTATGAGTATTAATCATTATTTAACCGGACTAGTATAACTGAATACGTATTCGATTTAATGGTTTACAATATACCCAAATAAAAGTTATAATATTTTGTGTACTTTAGTGTATTAAACTGTCGAAGTTAACTAAAACAGGGCCTGAATAAATCGTTTTGTACTTGGTACAAGTCTGGTCATTTTCGAACTAGTTTGGTTTCAGTCAGGGAATTCTAGTTGTAAACTAGTATTTTTCCTGACTAGTTTGGGATTTCACTGCAGGGTAACGATAGGTATATAAGAAAATCGATGAGTTATATTACTATCATTATAAAAATGGCGCTTCCAACGGACGCAAGGAATGTCAGGCATACACTGGCGAAAATATAAATATGGAAGTGATATTTTAGCACACTTTGTCTATTCCCCTTTCGTTTAATGTTTGTTATTTTTTTATGAAAGTGTAGGTCGTTATCAAACAAAACCCATGAAAGGCGAAATTGCAAACTTTTTTGTTTAGAAATTAGGAAAATTCAACAAAGCTTCATCAAAATGTTGAGCTTTTTAATTCGATTTTTCAGAAACACTCTGAGAATGCAACTTTGTAGCCCATTAAATTATTGGTATAATAAAGTGCGAGCTTGAAGTAGCTAGGACTTACCATTGGTTTGTGGCAATTTTTTTTGTGGAAGGCGTTGCTCATTTTCTCCATACGAAAAATTGTCCAGCGTAAATACCTTGAACGGAAGAAAATGCGTGAACAAAAAATTGCCAAAAATTAACGGTATGGCCCAGCATTTTCAAACTTGCACTTTATTATGCTAAGATTCAAAGGCTATAAAACTTCATACAAAAAAAAAAAAAAATCTAAACGATGTTATATAAATTTTCTAATTATAATGCACATTTGTTAAAATTCGTCGAATTTGTATAAATGCTGTAGTTATAAAGTTTGATTTAACTGTAGGTTTTGTTTTTTTTTAGATAATTAAGCTGTTTTTATTAAAAAACTGAAAAAATTTTAAACAAACAAAAATAGCTAAAACTTACTAAAATGCCTCTTCCCTATTTATATTACCGCCACCATATAACGCTTGTTATGGTAAAATTTGTGAGTATTAACCAAAAAAAGTGACCAGAGAGTTTAGCGCAGAACGGGAATTTACCCTTTGGTCTCTAAACGAAGCGATTGAAAAATTAATTAAGATAACGGAGTGGGACCCCTACAAGAAAGCTGGGAAAAAATCGAGTACTCTCAATGTTGTCATCAGAAAGTTCTCAGTACTAATAGTTAAACTACTCAAAAACAAAAGTGTAAATGTGTTAGAATTTTTGCATAAATTGCTCAGCAATGTCTTGTAGGGACGTTTGCAGAAATCTCTCAAAAGAAAAAACTCCAACTTTTTGTAAAGACATTAAATGAAACAAACAGCAAAGGTACAGAAGATTTAATTTGTGGGGTGGTATGCAAAATCTATCTTATCTCTGTTACCTATATATATCTTCCTTCTGTTACCACTTCTACCTCTGTTGATGATGACAATCAATGCTGGTGATTAGGGCATATTGGTGAAACCACCACTTTCGCTTTTTCCTTGAATCAAAAATGTTAATAATGAATACAAAGGTGTCAGGTAACAAGATCAACGGAAATAAGGTCAACTGACTTTATTTCCCACCTTTTCAAAAGCGAAATAAAGTCAACATAAATTTGGAAAAAAAGTCATTGACGCTATTTCCTTATTCAAATGGAAATAGCGTCAACAATGATTAAAGTATGTCGATTCATGGAAAAAAATGTTGTTCTTACAAAAAACATTACCACGTAAGTGTTGTTTTTTAATAGATGAAAAAGGTTATTGCCAAATCCTCTGTGTGGTGCTATTAATCCACACACAATCATGAACTACAAAAAAAATTGATTTTATTAAAAAATTTAAAATTACGAATATAGAAAAAACACGATGCGAAAAACCAAACGCAAAACGCAGCTGGAATACGAGAAATATTTGAAGAAAAAGTGTAGAAAATGATCCAGAACTTGCAAAAAAATGTATCTTTTCCGCAAAAATAAAGCAAACACTATTAAATTCAAGAAACAGTCCGTGGCAGCGGCGCTGCGTGACGTGTTGTGGCGCGAGTTAACGACGTTAGTATATACATTAATTATTAGGTCCATTCCTTATCTTTTCGGACTAAAATCTGAAAAATGTCAAAATGCAAGAGCGTAAGCAAAATGCGCTCACTAAAACAGAATAACAGGAAAAGGTAAAAGAACGCAAAAAAAACACAAAGTTTTAGTCCAAAGAATGGCAAGAACAAAACTAACGTCAAATAAGAATAGAAACGTATGTACAAATCACATTCACACATTCACAAGCACAAGCAGAATAAACACTTACTATATCAATTAATTTTTGCCTCCTTCCACTATCAATTCACCTTTTTTACTTTTTAGATTATTCTCACTTTTTGTGTATTCATTAATTTCCGTTAATTTAAATTCAGTTGAGTTTGACACTTTTCTAGATTTTGCCAGCAAAAATTCTTCTGACTAAATCTGACTACTTTGGACTGATGAGAGTCACTCTCACTGACTGTTGCTCTCTCATTTTTGCTGTCATTTTTGAGTTAAGGAACGCTTTTTGGACTAAATCTGACTACTTCGGACTTTTGCTGACTATTTCTGGGAGATAAGGAACGCAACTATTTTTTCCAAAGACAAATATCGATAAACAACAGCATACCAAATGCAAATATATTCTTTCTTCCCCCACACTTACTTACAATAACAACAAGATAACATAATACAAACATACACGATTCTTTGTTCC
>NW_016157518.1:0-34996 GCF_001687245.7 Rhagoletis zephyria | reverse complement strand
CGCCAGCTGAGTGTTTAGCAAAGCTACTATTTGCGCTAACAATCAAAATTAAAGTGCGTTTAGACGTGGCAATTCAAGCGCTTTTTCTAAGCATTTGGCTGTCAAACTGCGAAAGGGCAAGTCTACTTTCCCCTGTAAACAACCAGATCTGCAGATTTGCAGAAATTACTTTGCGAAATAAAAATTGCTAGATTTAACTGCAACTGAAAGTACGAAAATCGCTTCGAGAAAGACTTTCAACTTGCTGCCAAACCCATTGAGTGTTGCCGCGTATTGCTATTTTTTTAGCCAATATTATGAAAATGTTTAAAGTTAAATATGTAAATAATAAAATTTCTATGCGCATAAAAATGTCTGCTAACACAATTGAAAGTAGAATTTTCTGCGTTCACCGCGTAAAGGAATAGTACTCAAGAAATGCAAAAGAAATTTTCTCCCACCAAAATTTTTTAGTTCAGTTTGTAGCTCCCAAGAAAAAAATGTTCGTTCCTAGGTATCTGTGGCATTTTGATAAAACAACTTATCGCAAGTTAGGTCGTTTTCGCTTTAAAGCAAAATTTCGTTCGGCTCTCAAACAATATTTTAGCGATAATCTAAGCATAGGTGTTGTTTAAGATGCGCATTTTCTTCNAAAAAAAAAAAAAAATATAAAAAATCAAGCGTAATGTTTAGCGACTTGCAACTTGCACTTTATTGGGCTAAAATTGAATCGGCTATAAAACTGAATACCCGAAAATTTTCTAAATACTCCGATTACAAATTTTGAAATTTTGATGGGAATTTTTTGAAGTTTGCTAATTTTTTTTTAATTTGTGCAAGCTTTGAAACTTTAATTTATGTGATTTCTGCTATAGATTGAATTATATTTGAAACCAAAATTATTAAAAATAAATAAATAAACATTAGTTGCAAACAAAAACATTTTGAATTTCGTTTCTAATTAGTTGACCGCAGGTGTATATGTACTTTTTTTCAGAGAAAATTTACACCAATTGGAAGGTACTTTTTCAAAGAAAAATTTAAAATATTTCACGAGAATGAGAACTAAGCTTAAACACACAAAAGTAGTATCAGAAAGTTCGAGTTTCAGAAACTAAAATTACTTTCAAAAGCCTTTTTACATGCAAGGTCTAACTGCTCCTGTAATCACTTTTGAAAATTCTTCAGTTTGACAGACTTTACCAAACTACTTCTACTTGCCACATCTAACAGCAGCTTAAAAAAACGCCAACAGTACAATGTACAGCAAACAACAATAAAAACGAGACCGTAATTGCCGCAGTTATAAAAATGTAAGCGTTATGCGAGTGCAAGTGCTATGTAGCTAGCGATCATTACAAATTGGTTGCTTGTGACTTTTTTGCAACAACAACAACAACAACACTGCAGACGAGCATAAAAAAACAGATTCAATTATGTACAAATTGTTGTTGCTGATTGTGTATGCTCTCTTCCGATACTGATGAGCTAATATAAATTTTGTTTTAATTGTTTGCCTCGTTTGTTTTGGCAATTATTTAAATTAACTTGTCATATTTATTTTCTCATTAAAAAGGGAAATTAATTAGAAACCAAAAAACAGCTGTCTTAAAAATATCTGCGGATTTGAGAAGCATTTTTGTAAGTAGGTAAATAAAAGTTTTAATTATATTTGTCATTATTAGCTTGTTGTGCTTAAATATAAGCACGTAAATTATGTGACTGCTGCTATTTAGTATTTACACACATACATATGCCTCTGTCTGGCGTTGCAATCAAGACAATTATTAATTGAAAGTAGCTTCAACTGCTTGCTTTTAGTTTTGTACAGAAAACGTGGAGTATTTGATGTCTACTTACAATATGTAAGTTTGTTCCACTAGCTGCTCGAAGAAAAACTCGAGCTAAGTTCAAACTGCGAGCGTTAAGCAAAAAAACAAAAAAAAATATTAAATTACGCTCCTTACACAAAAATGCGTTGAGCAGGCAAACACATTTGTTTCTTATCCCAGTTTAAGCTCGAAAAAAATTTGATAATAGGTGCGTTCGTTTAAAATCTCCAGCAGAAACCAACCAACTGCCAAATTTCGGCGAAATGTCATCTGTTCTCTCACAAGAGAGAAATATCCAAAATAGTACGCGAACAGAAAATTTGCAGCAACTTGCAAGTTAGACGAACAGCTGATATAATTTTTGTTTACATACAAAAGTGTAAAATTTAAAACGTACGAAAAGCCACCACAAAGTGTTATACTGACACAGTTTATTGATTAAACAAATAACTACTTATTTCTTACAAGTTTAATTAGTCGCATTTTGTAATTTTTAACTTCCAAACCATCAAATTCAATTTTGTGATTTGCGTAAATGCCAACCAGCTGTTTTTGATCAGCTGTTTTCCTGTTGGCAAATTGCTGTTGGCAAAAATTTTTCCAGCAGAAACCAGCAGCTTCCCCTCAAAATGAAATGTCTCTTTGCTCTCTCAATTTCCCCTACTTTGCAAGTTTTTTGCGTACGCGAACGCAAAAACTTGTAAGTTTTGGTTAAACATGAACAATTAACAGCTACGCGAACGAACCTAATAATACCTCAAAATAGTAGTTTGAAACCATACCAAGAAAAGTATCGATAACGATAGGTATATAAGAAAATCGATGAGTTATATTACTATCATTATAAAAATGGCGCTTCCAACGGACGCAAGGAATGTCAGGCATATAAAAATATAGAAGGTAGAACCGTGAGAGTCACTTTTGAAATTCTTGACGTTTCCAAACAATTTAATTTTTAAATTTACTCACAAACTCACACACACATTTTCATTTTCAATCTCAAGCAACAACAATTTCGAACAATTTCAATTTTTTATTTTCACTTTTATATGATTTTAAAATGTTGGCAAACTTCAAAAAAAAATCATGGACGACAAATTGAGAGAACGGTTATACCTTGCTATGTTTTTATCATGATGTCAGGCATACACTGGCGAAAATATAAATATGGAAGTGATATTTTAGCACACTTTGTCTATTCCCCTTTCGTTTAATGTTTGTTATTTTTTTATGAAAGTGTAGGTCGTTATCAAACAAAACCCATGAAAGGCGAAATTGCAAACTTTTTTGTTTAGAAATTAGGAAAATTCAACAAAGCTTCATCAAAATGTTGAGCTTTTTAATTCGATTTTTCAGAAACACTCTGAGAATGCAACTTTGTAGCCCATTAAATTATTGGTATAATAAAGTGCGAGCTTGAAGTAGCTAGGACTTACCATTGGTTTGTGGCAATTTTTTTTTGTGGAAGGCGTTGCTCATTTTCTCCATACGAAAAATTGTCCAGCATAAATACTTTGAACGGAAGAAAATGCGTGAACAAAAAATTGCCAAAAATTAACGGTAAGGCCCAGCATTTTCAAACTTGCACTTTATTATGCTAAGATTCAAAGGCTATAAAACTTCATACAAAAACAAAAAAAAAATCTAAACGATGTTATACAAATTTTCTAATTATAATGCACATTTGTTAAAATTCGTCGAATTTGTATAAATGCTGTAGTTATAAAGTTTGATTTAACTGTAGGTTTTTGTTTTTTTTTAGATAATTAAGCTATATTTTTATTAAAAAACTGAAAAAATTTTAAGCAAAGAAAAATAGCTAAAACTTACTAAAATGCCTCTTCCCTATTTATATTACCGCCACCATATAACGCTTGTTCTGGTAAAATTTGTGAGTATTAACCAAAAAAAGTGACCAGAGAGTTTAGCGCAGAACGGGAATTTACCCTCTGGTCTCTAAACGAAGCGATTGAAAAATTAATTAAGATATCGGAGTGGGACCCCTACAAGAAAGCTGAGCATCATATGACTGCTCATATTATCATTATCACTAATTACAAAAGTGCTTATCAAAAGTTTCATTTTTGTTCAGAGTACTCTCAATGTTGTCATTAGAAAGTTCTCAGTACTAATAGTCAAACTACTCATTTATGCCATATAGAATTTTTGCATAAATTGCTCAGCAATGTCTTGTAGGGACGTTTGCAGAAATCTCTCAAAAGAAAAAAACTCAAACTTTTTGTAAAGACATTAAATGAAACAAACAGCAAAGGTACAGAAGATTTAATTTGTGGGGTGGTATGTAAAACGTGGTCCAAGCTGGTTGGAAATAAACTAAGAGATATCTTCCGTCTGTTACCACTTATACCTCTGTTGATGATGACAAGGGCATATTGGTGAAACCACCAGTATTCGCTTCTTCCTTGAATCAAAAACGTTAATACTGAATATAAAGGTAATAATATCAACGGAAATAAGGTCAATTGACCTTATTTCCCACCTTTTCAAAAGCGAAATAAAATCAACATAAATTTGGAAAAAAAGTCATTGGCGCTATTTCCTTATTGCTTAAAGTATGTCGCTTCATGGAAAAAAATATTGTTCTTACAAAAAACATTGCCAAGTAAGTGTTGTTTTTTAATAGATGAAAAAGGTTATTGCCAAATCCTCTGTGTGGTGCTATTAATCCACACACAATCATGAACAACAAAAAAACTTGATTTTATTAAAAAATTTAAAATTACGAATATAGTAAAAACACGATGCGAAAAACCAAACGCAAAACGCAGCTGGAATACGAGAAATATTTGAAGAAAGAGTGTAGAAAATGATCCAGAACTTGCAAAAAAATTTATCTTTTCCGCAAAAATAAAGCAAACACTATTAAATTCAAGAAACAGTCCGTGGCCGCGGCGCTGCGTGACGTGTTGTGGCGCGAGTTAACGACGTTAGTATATACATTAATTATTAGGTCCATTCCTCATCTTTTCATACTAAAATCTGAAAAATGTCAAAATGCAAGAGCGTAAGCAAAATGCGCTCACTAAAACAGAATAACAGGAAAAGGTAAAAGAACCCAAAAAAAAAAACAAATTTTTAGTCCAAAGAATGGCAAGAACAAAACTAACCTCAAATAAGAATAGAAACGTATGTACAAATCACATTCACACATTCACAAGCACAAGCAGAATAAACACTTACTATATCAATTATTTTTTGCCTCCTTCCACTATCAATTCACTTTTTTAGTTTTTAGATTATTTTCAAATTTTGTGTATTAATTAATTTCCGTTAATTTAAATTCAGTTGAGTTTGACACTTTGCAAGATTTTGCCAGCAAAAATTCTTCTGACTAAATCTGACTACTTTGGACTGAAGAGAGTCACTCTCACTGAGTGTTGCTCTCTCATTTTTGCTGTCATTTTTGAGTTAAGGAACGCTTTTTGGTCTAAATCTGACTACTTCGGACTTTTGCTGACTATTTCTGGGAGATAAGGAACGCAACTATTTTTTCCAAAGACAAATATCGATAAACAACAGCATACCAAATGCAAATATATTCTTTCTTCCCCCACATAAGTAACAATAACAACAAGATAACATAATACAAACATACACGATTCTTTGTTCCCTTACGAAACGTGTAAACACAGTTAACGACGCTAGTATATACATACACTACACACATACATTAATACAAAAATACTCTTTGTTCCTTCACATAAGTAACAGTAGCAACATGATAACATTGTACAAAACCTATAAACACTTTTCAAAAACAATCTTAATCAACAAACAAATTTATCATCAACTAGTAAAAATAGTATAAATAGATGTAAGCATCAAAATGTAAATTCAATTCTAAAACATCCGGAATTCAATAAAGGAGCTCTTGCACACTTTTTCTTATTTTCTCTACGCGGAGCTTTAATTAGCGCGGACGCGGGCCGCCGCGAAGCTAAGCAAATTTAATGTTTGAGAGAGCAATAATGTCAATGGATTTTATTTCGTTTTTGAAAAGGTAATAGTGTCAATTGACTTTATTTCGCACCAGGGTGGAAAATAAAGACAATTTACCTTATTTCCGTTGATCTTATTACCTGTCACCGAATACAAATAGTTGCGATCGTAACAATTTGCTTTGAATTATTGATATGTTCGTAGAAATTCGGACTCAGTCAACTCCTTTTCAATTATTTCAGGGACCAATTTCAGCTAAAAGGATCGTCGAACATTTTATTTTCCAACCTCAGTATCGATTTGAGCAAGCATGCAGTAGGTATCAAAGCGGACTTAAGTGAATTCTAATCCAGAAAAATGGTCATAACTGAGGTCATGAGGGCAGAAGTGGCCTAACCCGTAATTTTGTTTTTTGTAGCTAACTTCTTCAAATAGTTTCAAAAGTAATAAATTTATAAATAAAGGCCACTTATTAAAATTAAGGAATAATTGACTTTTAATTTAAAATATATCACTTTTAATTAGGTAAATACAAACAAAAAAAATAAAAAATTGGGCTAGGCTACTTCTTGCTCCACGGCCTACAACATACACATATATCTCTAAGTTCTTCTGTGGCACGAATGCTAAACGAAACAGTAAATCAACCAGGTAGAAAATTTAAGGAGTTAAACGCCCTTCTGAGAGTCAAGAGGCCCTCCACTCTACATTCCTATCTACTGTATTTTTTGTATGGAGTGGCACAAACTGAAGTGCTTATTCTTTCGCTACCCATGGAAGGCCTTCCAGAATGGGTTTTATAGGACGTACTTCAGACGATCTTTTGGAGAAGTTCTTTTAAAGTTGCTACTTTAATTTATAAAAATCATACCACTTTGAAATATTTGCTTAAGGTTTATATCAAAAATGTATTATTGCAACTTAAAATTATTATTGAAATTCATTTGTAATGCTAAATAATATAAATTTATTAAGTGTAAATGGATAAGCCCTTTTAGAAGGCATGAAAGGAAGCACTTTTTTCAGTCCTTCTTGGGTAGGCATCTTAGAATGGCTTTACCTAAGAAGGCCTACCTAAATTATCTTCTGGGAATAAAATCGACGCTTTCTTTGCTTCAACTTTCTGTAGTACCATATCTATAAACGAAATATATAGCACGAACATACTACATACATATGTATGTATATTATTCCACATTTTCAACACTTACCTTCAATTTATGTATTTCTCTTCGTAATTTAACAATTTCTGCATCGCGTGCCTTTATCACATCCTTCAATGAAACAATTTCGCCCTGCATACTCTTTATTTGAGCATCGCGATCATCGGTTACGTTGCAACTCTTTGTCGTCATGTTGGGGCTGAAGCCACAAGTGGTGGCCATGGTGTGTGGCGAAAGTGACGTACTGTTGCCGTTAATCTTATAACCACTGCCACTGTTGTTTTTGTTTTTGTTGTCGTTGGTAATGGTGGTGGTGGTGCTGCTGCTGCAATTGCCACTGGTGCTTGCATATGCTAGTGCTGGCGCTCGCTCCATGCTGTACACATTGTACTGTGTATTACAATTATTGTGCTTACTGTAACTGTTCTCATCGATAGTACGGAATTTTGGTTTCTCTACAGGCACCAAGGCGAGTATGGGCGCCGGCAAAAGTGCCTTGGATTTGGGTGAAGTTGGTGAGTTTAGTTTGGGTGATGTGCTCGCTGGCGTATTGGTGGAGTTGTTGTTGGTGGTGGTGCTGTTAATGCCGCCGTTGGCACGCAATATCATCGAAGTTTTACGAATCTATGAATGGTTGAGAGCATTTCGATTGAGCGATGAATAGAGGAAATTAATGGAGAATATTAAATATCAATGAAATGCTCAGGTTTTTATTGGCAGAAGTGGCTGGTCGCTTAATGAGTCATTAAAAGGAATGGTTTTAGTTAAATGGCTGTCTGCGATATTAGTTAATCGATAAAAAATAAGTTTGAGTTTTATTGTAGAGAAAAGAGAAAGCTATTTATAATATTTTAGCCCCTTAAAGACTAGAGGAAATCGGTTTTGTAAAGAAAATTATGTAACTAATTTTTAGGGATACTCTTTATTTTTTTAAATTTTTGGATTTTTTTTTTTACATCAAAATATGGTTTATTACACCGTGCGACAGTAAATTTATAAATATAGTAAAACCTCGTTTTAGTTTTTCCCTCTGACGTCAGGATTTTTAAAAAGAACTTTAAAATTAAAAAAATATGATGATTTCAAAAAGTGATTTAAAAAATTCAGCGTAATGCAGGATTTAAGGGCATCATATAAAAGAAAAAATTCATTCTTCTTCTTGGTGCATAAGGACGAATGGTTATGGAAAATGTTCTTTACAAATTTTGTCTTTAAATATCCATTAAAATTTGGAATTTTTTTTTCTTAAATTTATTTAAGGATTAATATTCGCATGACCTCATCATCGAATTTCGTCCAGCAAACTTTATTAACCTAAAAATATAAAATTCATTAAAAGCGCATTTTCAATACCTATTCGTCCTTGTAAACCAAAAAAACTTTATTGTTTTTAAATTCTAAAGAATTTTCTCTCTCATTTGGTACCCATGTATGTAGAATACATTGCACTGATTTTTTTTTAAATAATTTTTTTTAATTAGCTATATCATTAAAATTTCAAGGTCCTTTGAAAAAAAATTCTGACGTCGGAGTGAAAAACTAAAAACGCCGGAGTGAATAGTTTCGTGAGTATATCGATCCTTTCATGTGTTTTGACATTTTTTTGCTTTTGTCACACGGTGTTATAGTTCAACGACAAAACTCCACGAATTACAAAAAAATTTGTTTTGTTTCAAAATTTTAGCAAACTTTTGCAATATAGGAGAAAATTATAATTTTTTGGTGACCAGATGACCTTAGTCAAGTTTGTGAATCAGTAAGATTTGTATATGTACCTTTTTAATTAAAGATTTTGTAATGAAAAAATGTTGCAAGAAAAAAGGTTTATGGTTTTATTTAATACCTCAAAATTAAAAGAAAACCGGATTGTAACAGAAATTTGTGAAAATTTGAATCAGGTTTCAAATTTTAAATATTTCTTTACATCAAAGGAAAAATAAGCAACTTCTTTACCAAAATTTAAAAATTTATCAAAATTTGCCATCAATATTATACATGAAAAAATATTAATTGCCAAGCTTCATTTCAACAATAATTAGCTAAAATACCAAAAATTAAAACAAAAAATCGACAAAAACTTTGTTTTATGTTATGGAAAAAAGTCATACATAAAAAGTATGACTTATTTTACATCAAAGTTTGCACGTTTAGTACTAAAGCTTAGTATCCAGCTCTTAAGAAAACGGTCAAGAAAAAATTGCCATTATTTCGCGTGTGTGTCCAAGGAATTTTGACATTTTTGATAACTCACAGCCTGTTGCCTCACTCTTTCCTCAAGAAATAATGGAACGGGCATATATTTCTGTTGCAAACCTGGGTTGCCTTGTGCTCTTTTTTCACAAAAAACTTTAGAAAACCGTAGTAGAAAGCGTACTAAATTTCTGAAGAACTGCGTACTGCCTTAAGGAAATTTGACTCAAGAAAATTTCTTAGCCATTTCTTGTACGTCATTTTATATGGAGTTTTTGCTTTTCTTAAGAGCTGGATACTAAGCTTAAACATGAGAACAAAACTATAGTTTAGCGATTTAATAAGTCAAAACGAAAAAGTTAATTTATTTTACATGACAATTTGCTGTGAAAGTGAAACCAAAAATATGGTT
The DNA here is from genome assembly GCF_001687245.7 of Rhagoletis zephyria. Classification (NCBI taxonomy): domain Eukaryota; kingdom Metazoa; phylum Arthropoda; class Insecta; order Diptera; family Tephritidae; genus Rhagoletis; species Rhagoletis zephyria. The sequence continues at coordinate 25,460 of NW_016157518.1, read as the reverse complement.
TAGCAACTTAAAAAAATTTACAAAAATTTGCCACTAAAAAGTAATTGGCTTTATTTTATATTTTTTGAAAAAAAAATCAAAACCAGAAATTTAATTTATTTTATATGAAAATTTGCATATTTAGTCCACAGTTGTGAATGTGAAAACACAAATATGGTTTGGCAATTAAAAAAATTACAAAAATATCTAAATAAAAACTGAAAATTGGAAAAAAAATTTAAAAAAATTGTTGCTAACAAAAGTAATCGCTTATATTTTATATTTTTTTAAAAAAAAAGTCAAAATCAAAAAGTTAATTTATTTTTCATGACACTTTGCTTGCTTAGTCCACAACAGTGAAAGTGAAACCAAAAATATGGTTTGGCAATTTAAAAAATTTACAAAAATTTACAAATTTGCATATTTAGTCCACAGTAATGAAAGTGAAAACAAAAATATGGTTTGGCAATTTAAAAACAAAATTTACAAATATTTGCCAAAAGTAATGGGCTTTGTTTTATGTAAAAAAAAAATCAAAATCAAAAAGTTTATTTATTTTATATCAAAATTTGCATATTTAGACCACAGTAGTGAAAATGAAAATATGGTTTGGCAATTTAAAAGAAATTTAGAAAATTTCTAAAAAATGTCCATACATTAAAAAAAACAACTGAAAATTTACAAAACTTTGTCACTTTCGCAACTTTTACCATAATACGGCGCAAAAAAACTTTTTAAAAAAATTGAAAAAAAAAAATATTTTTATGGCATCGAAATAATAGATCATGACTTCCAATGCAAGCCGAAATTTTTTTCCACTATAGGGTATTGCTCATGAAGCCACTTTTTAAGGCTTAATTGACTTTTAAGAAAATTGCGTACTTTTTTCAATTCGACTCTGTCAAACTCAACTAATTCTAAACCGTAAACTCTGTACCTAATTTGCACCTGTACATACCTGCTCATGCACATTAGCATCCTGCAAAATCTTTGAAGTCTTCCTAATCAGCGGACTGGCTGTATTGATCGGTCCTAGAATGCCGCTCTCAGCAAAATATTTCTGTGCTGCATCGAAGCTTGCATCCTCAACGACTGCTTTAGATTTGGTAGGACTGCCCAACCTTTCAATTGGTGTGGTATTTTCCTTGCCGTATTGCAATTTCAAATCCTTTGCCTTCGCCTCCTGCGGCACGTCGCAATTCTGCTCCGTCTCCGATGTCGAGCCACCCGAATCGATTTCGTGCGAACGTTGCAAGAGCCGCCGTCTTTGCTGCGCAGAGCGTGGTGTGCTCTGTGGCGATTGCTGTGGACGCGCTACCGTTACAGGCGATTGTTTTGGCGAGATTTTCACTAATATATCAGGATGCACCGCAACATCCAACACTTGAAATTGTCCGATATTGGGTGAGGACGAACGTTTCGGTTGCTTGAATTCTAGTTTACCGTCTCGCGTTTTTATCACCGCTTCCTGCTGATGCTGCACATGTATCTGAATTAGCGATTCGCGCGAGGGTTTCTTATTCGCTTCGGTGAAGATGTAATCCGTATCCGGATGCGAGTAGGACTGAAAGAACCGTTTTGCTTTGCGTTCGTTTTTACGCGTTGCTGTGGGTGAGATCGCACTGCTTGCTGTTGGCGTAGCTACAATGCCAGCGTCTGTATTGGAAGTAAAGCCCGGCACTTGTAGCGTTTTGGTGGCGGTAGCGCGCGCTTGTGATGAACCGTTTTCGTTTTCCGTAACGCTTGCGAGCCGAAAGCTAACTGGACTGTGCTTGCGATGTAGCAGTGTTGCTGACTGTCCGCCACTAGCACTAACGCCACTGTCGAAACTATTGGAACGTACTCCCTCACCATCGCCGCTGCCGCCGCCGCCGCCTCCACCACCGGCACTCCAGTCGAAACTGACATTCATGCTCTCATCGCGCGATAGCTGTGCCGATGTAGCTGACGACGTTTGCGTCGAGAGCGAGTAAATGCCGCTCGATGACGTATATTGCGTGCAAGCGCTATGGCTGGAGAGATCCGCGTTGGTAGGCGAAATAGAGAAATTGAATGCGCAAGGCGCGGCAGCGTAGCTGGAGCGGCCCGAATGAAGTAGGTGTGACGTAGTATTGCCGCTGTTGCCAGTAGCAGGTGCTGGTAGGGGCAAAGCTGGTGGACTGCTGCAATTGCAATTGGCAAAGAGGCTGCCGCAAGTGTGGCTTTTGCGAAACTTCAAGCGCAGATTGGTGGCGCGCGGTACTGAGTTGGCAGCGCTGGATGTATCGGATGTGCTTGAGCAGTGGCTGCGTAGATTCGTAGATAGTAGTGGTGATGTGCGCCCATAGTGCGATGGCGTCTCCACCTCCAGCAGTGTGGGTTTGGACTCTTCTTCTTGGCTGCGTGAAATGCCAAAACGCACCGCGGGCTTTGATTTAGATTCTGCTAAGGTATCTGTGCTCATTTTGTGTGAATTTGTGGGGAAGTTTTCCTTTGATTTGAGGGGTAGTTCAAGAAATTGCTGTTCTTCCACTTCGTTAGTGGCTGTATGCATGGTAAGGTGTGGGGGGTAGTCTAATGAGCGTGCAAGTTGGACTGACTGAAGTGTGGAATAAACCTGGAAAGGAAAAGCGAATACATAAATACTAGTTTGTAATTTGTAACTATTAAAAAAAAAGTATTGAGTGGTAACAGATCAAATAGGCTTCGAACCGGCTGACTCAGTGGGATCGTCGGTTCGAAGNGAAAAGCGAATACATAAATACTAGTTTGTAATTTGTAACTATTAAAAAAAGAGTATTGAGTGGTAACAGATCAGATAGGCTTCGAACCGGCTGAGTCAGTGGGATCGTCGGTTCGAAGCCTACTGAAAGAAGTCTGATGAGGAAATGTGGTGATTTCCGAAATAGCTATCACTTTTACCATTTTTCAAATTATTGTTGCTTTTTCACAATAACTTTTGTTTAAAAAACGGCCCCGAGCTCAATAGAAATTGTTGAATATAATACATTTCAAAAAGTCGGGATGAATCGAAAAGTTTCGAAAAAATTCCTAAAGGGTCTGGAAAAAAATGGAAGGTCTTGAAAAAATTACGAAAGGTCCAAAAAATTCTTTGTGAATTTCTCGAAAACTCATCAGTAAGGTTTCGAAAAAAAATCAAAATCCTTTCATTGGGAACATTCTCTCCACGCTATCGAAAGCCAGAAGATTTGGGAAAAAATCCTTTGATGCCCTTTTACTGGTTTCTCTTCCTCAGTTATTTAAAAAGTATCTGGACCTTTGCAGAGAAACGACCTCGTTTTTCGTTGCTACGATTTGAGTTGAAAATCATTCTCCATTTCTAGTAAGTAGGTATGTATTTATTTTAAACGCCTCAATTAGAAATAATTTAACGAGTAACTCAGTAGTTCGAGAATCTGTGTACAACTATAATAATTCCGCAGCTAGTTTAACACACATCGTTAACAAATGACTGGTTTTCGCACAGTAGTACAACAACAAAAGCGTACAATTTTATGTAAAATCAATGCTGCGCAACTTTATGTTCAATTACCCATTTATTGTTGACTACTAAATTGCCGACAAGCGATTAAAAAGGTTGAGGCTGTGAATTAAAAAATAAAAATAAATAAATAAATAAATAAAAAAAAAATTAATATATAAAAAAATATATAAAAAGTAAAAAAAAAATTATAAAAATTGTAAATACAAATTTGAATTTTCAGCCGGTAGCTATAAAGGAAACAGTATATGCACAAACTTATATAAAACCATAAGAAGTTGTTGTAATGAATTCTGTTTGCTTCGAACAAGTTGAATCATAAATACATGCAGTGGCGAAAATATAAATAGGGAAGAGGCATTTTAGCATTCTTCGGCCTTTCCCCTTTCGATTATTTAGTATTTATTATTTTTTGTTTGCATGTATGTAAATATGTAAAAGAGTTTTATACTCTTATACACGAATAGAAAGGCAAATATTTTCCATGGGTTTTCTTGCTCGTTAATATATATATATATATATATGTACATTTGTATATATGGACCATATGTTAGTATTTCCCACATTTGCAAATCAAATAAAAATATCTATCATGAATTCACATATACACGTACAAATCATCATAGATTTCTATCTGTATGTGCATACATATGTATGTGTAGTCAAACACCCGTCGATCAAAATATCTGCATATACTTAAATCCATCACTCATACATCTACATATTTGATGTTTATTGACATAAGCTCTATTTAATTTTACAATTAGCATTCCAGCAAAGATACATATCTAGTATAAGTAGTAAGCTCTAGCTCGTCAAATTCAAAAAAAAAAAAATAAATAATGCTCAATTGGCAAACAATTTAAATACAAGTCAAAAACTGCTGGAAGTGTTTATTGTTAGAAAGTAGCTGCAACGCGCAATAAATAAGTAAAGAACAATACGAAATAAAAGATATGTAGNCAGCAAAGATACATATCTAGTATAAGTAGTAAGCTCTAGCTCGTCAAATTCAAAAAAAAAAAAATAAATAATGCTCAATTGGCAAACAATTTAAATACAAGTCAAAAACTACTGGAAGTGTTTATTGTTAGAAAGTAGCTGCAACGCGCAATAAATAAGTAAAGAACAATACGAAATAAAAGATATGTAGAAAAAAAAACACAAATAAAAAATGGAGACAAAAGTAAACAAGAAATAAATAGACCAAAAAGCTGGAGAATGGCAAATATTGCATTAGCGCAGAGTGAACATGAACTTTTTACCCCACTTTTTGGCAATCCCACCATTAATAAAATGATTTTACGCAAGAGATATTAAATTTTCAAGGTCACTTATTCGCAATAATACAGCCAAAAAAAAAAAAAAATAAATGTTTCAATAACATTTTGTGTGAACTGCAATATAATTTTGCCTTTGACAGCTGTTGAGATTCAGCAGGCGCAGTCATGTGCGTGTAGCTGGCCAATATTTGCTTAAAAATATAAGCCATGACAGGGCTACATGCTAATATAAGCAGAAACACCCCACAACTGAATGCGGGATTCTTAGCCTAGAGCTATGAACGATTTAGGGAGTTTAATGAAAATATATACATAGCTTTATTTGAAGTTCTGGGAATTGTGCTATAATTAAATTACGCAGAACTTATAGGCAGTGTGCAAGCCTCTATCACATATGTGGTTGATCTACCACATTATTTTTTAAAATTTGCGTTTATATCACATCTACCACAAGAGGCTTAAAATCTAAAGCATCTTTAGACAGAACATTTGTTTACAATTTTCACATAACTCCAAAATTTCAACTCGATTCTAACACGACGGATGAGTGGAAGATCGACCTATCTCGGCAGCCAGTTCGAAAACGCCCTAAACGTTCCTCAACAAAACTATGAGATAGAAAATTCTGAAATAGGTTGTTTTTCAATAAAGTAGGGCGTTCTTGAAAAGTTTTCTGAGATAGGACGTTTTCGAACCGGCTGCCGAGATAGGTCGATCTTCCACTCAGCCATCGAATATGAAATATACAAATTCATCAATAAATTTTAAAAAAGGCATATCATAAATTTTGATTTAAATATATCTGTGCCTTAACTTTCTGATATTTGAAAGATCCGCGTATTTATATTTGCTAAAGTATTATGCAATGTTAAAACAGTTTGGTCGATTTTCTTGCATAAATAATCTGTAGGATTTTTCACAAATTAATGAAAATATTTCTGCTTTATTTAATTTAATTTAATTTAATCTTATTTTATTTTATTCATAAAAGAAGCAATTGAATAAAAAGTTTAAACAAAATAAAATAAAACAAAGTAAAATAAAATACAACAAAGCAAAGTATTTAAAACAAAAAATAAGTAAAAATGTAAAAAATATACATATAATTATGCATTTTTCCTATATTTGTATATACTAAATAGGCAAGGGTATTCTCTAGCTACTTGAAAGTTACACTAAATTATACTAAAAATTGCGAACGCAAAAAAACTTCAGTTAATTTGAAAAATTAAAAATAAAATGTTTAGAAATGCAAAAAATAAAGCTTCGAATAACGGAATGCAAACAAAAATACTAATCATGAGCATGAAATAGTTTTCTATGCACTCTGAAGAGGTGTGATACTCAAACATGGAAAAAGGTCACTCATACGCCCTGCCGGGTCCTTAAATGAGTGGATCTTCAAAAGAAGCAATCATGTAAAATACAAGTAATTTTTAGCAAAAAAAAACCGACTTCAACTCCCATATAAAAAATTTATATATATCTTATGATCCACTGATCGGATCTCAACCAGATTAGTACGGGACCACCTCAGAGGCACTACCTTTAAGATGCAAAAAGAATTTTTGAAATCGGTTGACGTGGTCCAAAGTTATGCGGTAACATACATAAAAAAAAAAAAATATTCCGACGAACTGATAACCTCCTCCTTTTTTGGAAGTCGGTTAAAAATAAAATGAGATTCAATTAAGTAAAATAAAATAAAATAACATAAAATAAGATAAAATAAAATAAAATAAAATAAAATAAATAAAATAAAATAAAAACAAATAAAATTAAATTAAAACATGTAAAAACAAAAAAGTAATAAAATAAAATAAAAACAAATAAAATAAAATACCATAAAGCGAAATTCATATGTAAAAAATACAACAAAAATATAAATGAATTTCTATGAAAACTATGCACACAGTAGAAAGTGTAGGCCAACGTTAGAAATCTAATTAGTGACTTGCTAAGAAGTATGCAATAAATTCAATAAAGGCGTATGTATATAAAAAGCGCACGTGCCGCCTAAAAGTCCGCAGCAATAAACTAGTAACCAAAATAATTGTATGAGCCATCAAGTCGTTGAGTGCTTAAAATTTGCAATGAAAACGAACTCAATCGACGGCAAATGAAATGCGCTGAGTGAAAGAGTACGGCACGAAGTTGAGTAAAAAAAAACACTCAGACAGAGAAGAAACAAACAAAAATAAAAACGTACAAAAATAAAAACGTGCAAAAATATATAAATATAATAGTACATACATACATACATATGTACATTAGTATATACGCTTTTGTACGCTATTGTAGCAGCAATTATTTCAAAACACGAGACTTTTGTTCACACCAACTGACAGCACCCGCTAGAGATAACCTATAAAATGCCGCCAATTGCGTGAATAGCTGCTGCCAATTAAATTTTTCATTTGCTACCTAGTTTTGTGTGTGTGTGTGTGTGTGTGTGTGTGTGTTTTTGGTGCGTCGGATTTTCATTTCTCGTACCTTGACTTTTTTTGTGAATATAATTGCTGTAGACAAATATTATTAAAAATGTTTACAACAAAAATATTAATGCACTATGCCACGATTGAGAGAATACAAAAGTTATTCTCAAAAATCCTCTCTGATCGGCGCAATCTGTATTCTATCATTCTTGGCACTATGCGTGGTCAAGCTCATTGACATTGACCGCAGTGCCCGCTTGTGGGGCAGTCAGTGCACCAGTACCGGTTCGGCTGTCATTCGTGTTGCCATCAATCAAATTGTGACTGTGCCGGCGAATACATAAATGGGTTGACTAGTTGTTAGCTTGGGATATTCCACTATGAAATATATTTATTGCTTGACCCTTGGGTTTACATGTATCCCATTTTTTCACGGCACACCCTTACGAATTGAATTTTTTTTGATATGCTTTTTATGGGTTTCATGTGTTGTTGCTAGTATTTTCATATGTAAATACTTACAAAATTACTTACATATATTTACATACAATTAATTTTTTTTTTGTAGCGCATTTTTCACGCCAAACTACAGAGTTCCGTCATTAAATAGTACAAATTGTATTTTTTTGCTTTGAATTTTCGCTTACTTTTTTCATTCAGCAGGCACTCTATGACATTGAAGTCTCTGGAAAGCTTTGTAGGCTAATTGCTCGAAATTCGCTGTGCAAGTGACTAACAATAGGTGACTAGTACACAGGCGCAATGGCGTGCACGCGACACTTGCGACTCCAGAACTTAAACACAAATTCAATTGACTATCTTCCGCTTTAGTTAGCGTGCTTGTATGTAATGCACTTACATATGTTCAGCTGTTTGTATGCTTAAGTATCAGTTTGCTTGCCTGGACGTATGAATTTTGCTGTTGATTGCCAAGATGATCAGTGGCGTCGAAAAACGTAGGTTGCTCAAGCGATTCAATGCTGGTTTGTAGGAAATTTGGATAGATGGCGAATTGACAGGGGCACTGATGTGTCTGGTGGTGCAGTGGAAAGTTTCTCCTTTTTGATGTAAATATGTACATATGTACATTAAGGCGAAGTAATTTAATTTCAAAAAGTGTATGGCATATTCGAATTCTACGTTTGATTCTAAGCACAAATGGTGAAAAAAATATAAACCAAAAATGACGTTTGACCCTCCCAATTTTTAAAAGAAAAATGAGTGTATTATACTAATTTTTCCTGAACGAAATAAATTTTTAATTTACAAAATCTTGTGTTTTATTCTTATTTAAGAAACTACTTCACAAGTTCCTTAGCGTAAAAATTGTTTTGTACAATGAAAGGTAAATTTCTTTTCTTTCTTTTTCTTTTGAAATCGAGAGGGTAAAACGTCATTTTTTGGTATATAGTTAGTTCGCCATTTTTGCTTAAGATTACTCGCGGAATCTGAATTTGCTATACACTTTCTTCGAAAATTTTGCTCCGAACAAATTAGTCCGCCCTAATGTACATACTCATACATTGACTCAAACAAATGACCACGTGTTGTTTTTGTTTTCTTTTTATATTCGTAACATATTCCCAGCAAATTTTTTTTTTGTTATTTTTATATAAAAATATCGTCTAAGCTTTAACCAAAACCGAGTAAATCTCAGTTTCAAACTTTGTACAAAATTCAAAAAATTTTCATCAAAATTTCATTTCAGTTTATAGCCTATGAAATTTTAGTCCTCAGAAGTGCAAGTTTCAAACAGCTAAAAAATAGCGTTGTTTTTTGAAATTGTTCTTTCTTGGAGGCTACTTTTTCGGGTTTTTTAATATAACAAGCGCAATTTACAAAAACTTGCGTTGATATTTTGAAATATTGTTGTTGGCGGTCTCCCGCGTTTTATTTCATAAGAAATTCATACTTGCACATGTGAAAAAAGTGCAAAAATCCGTCGCCAAAAAAAAAAAATCTCAAAAACGAACGCGATTTTTTAGCCATTAGAAACTTGCACTTCATTAGACTAAAATTGTATGGGCTATAAAACTACATACCCAAAAATTTTATAAAAATTCAAAATAAAAAGTTGAAATTTTGATGAAAATTTGTTGAATTTTCCTAAATTTTGTATAAAGTTTGAAGCTTTGATTTACACGGTTTTGGTTAAAGCTTAGACGATATTTTTATATAAAAATAACAAAAAAGTTTAGCTCGAAGATCATTACGAATATTTGAAGAAAATCAACACCTGGTCATTTGTTTGAGTTACTGTATATAGTATATACTAGTTATCTGAAAAAAACCAACTTACTTGGCAATGGTTTATGCCGGAGAATGTAAAAATCTTGTCGAATTGCTTATTTTTTATTGCATTTTTTTTTGCGGTGAGGAAAGGGTTTAAAATGCCTTCGCGCACCATATGCGAACCGTCACTCCTATGTGTGTGGTGTTGCCACTAAAACAATCCCTCCTCCTTCCCTGGATATTCCCCTACCCGGGAATCACTTTCGCACTACTTCGGGATAAGGAGTCCAAGTTATTGGCACGTCTTCTCTTTTCCTAATTGAGATTCCCGCTTTCTATCTTAGCGGCCACTATAAATTGTGATTGCTCTTGTTTTCAATCTCCCATTGTCCAGATCAATTTTCTTGCGCCGGAGTATGATCTCAGTGAAAGTCGCGACCGTATCCCACGATTTTTGGTCAGTCAGCATTTTAAAAAAGATCATTTCGTGTGTAACGGAGCCGATTTTTCTCACCAATCGCCGCTTGTTGGCATCCCAGCGCTCCAGAAAAGGAATGTATGTTCTGCATCGTCTACATGTAAGCACCAAACTCAATGTGGGCTCGCCACCTCTCCCGTTTCGTGCAGGTACACTCTTAAGTGTCCGTGGCCGGTCAAGAACTGAGTGAGGATATAACCCACCTCTCCGTGTGAGCGATCTAGCCAGCAGTCCAGGTGCGGAATTAGTATCGCTGTCCACCTCCCCGTTTGAGCACTCTGCCATTTTTGTTGCCATCTGCTCAGTAATCTGCTTGTGGTCGCCATATCTCCTGCCTCTCTTTTACTTAAAGGTCGATCGGCGCGGTTGACGCGAGTACGAGTACGGCTGCCTCCAATACGCTGCGATATGCGCACGCCACTCTTAGTGCTCCTTGTCGTTGAATATTGGCGAGATGTCTGCGGTATTTGTCTATCGTTAAAGCTCCAGCCCAGATTTCTGCTCGGTAAAGCAAAGACAAAGACTCCGTTTTGAAGTTCATCAAGAGGCGCCGTATGTATGGTTTTATGGTAGGAGTTTTTTTTTTAGCGTAGGGAAAAGTAAATATTTGTTTAGGTGATCATAGGGATTTTCGAAAAAAATATGTGACATCACTTATCAAGAAGTCTGTAGTTAATATACACTCAAAGCTTGCACAGGGCGTAAATAGTGATTGCGTGCTCGTGTTTGGACGACAGTGTAAAGAACACATCAATATTTTCACAATTCACTGTCGTGTTTGAGTCTTCATAAATAAAGAAAAACTTAATGTCGCACTGCGTGCTTGCAAAAAATACATTTTGTTATTTAAGTAATTTAGAAAAAAAATTACAAAAATACCAATAACATCAAGTAAATCATCAGCGTCAGTCGTTGCCAACTCACGTGGCAATTCCTTGCGCCTTTTGGCAAGTCGACAAAAATTTGAATAATGAATGAAGAGCAGCTAAGTACATGCCAGTAAAGAAAAGAAAGGGGGCGATGACAAAGTGATAGAATGATTAGAGAGAAAGTATGTACTTTGTGTGTAGGAAAAGGAAAAAGCGTAAAGAAGCAAAAATATATAAATCAAATAAATACTTAGTTCATATACACATGATCATAAATGTAAGCGAAATTTTTGTGGGAAATACATCAATGTATGTATTTACATTAGAGTGACTCCCTAAAAATCAGTTAAAATTTATTATATTGTTATAAGTAAAATTAATTTAAAAAAATATTTTCACCAAAAAATTTCCTCAGACGATGGAAGAGTTAAAGCTTAAAGCAGGGACGGTAACAGTTACAACTTTTATTAAACAAATCAATATTTAACAACTATTCTTTGAATTTTATTTAATTACTCCTTAAATAACAGTTTTTTTCTGATTTTTATTTTATAAATCCAAAATAACAATTATTTTTGATTTTTATCTAAATATTCTGCAAATAACAGTTATTTTTGATTTTTAAATTATATATCATAGATAAGAGTTACTGATGACTTTTATTTATAAAAGTCACAAAATATATATCAGTCACTGACTTTTACTTTTAAAACTGTACTTATAAAAGTCATTTGTACAAGCCGTAGTAAACTGTGGCTCTCCAACTCCTTCTTAACTGCGAAAAGTTATAATGAATTCTATACGTATGATTTAAAAAATAAAAGTCGCTGAGTGATTTTTATTGATGACTTCTATGAATAAAAGCTTCAATAACTGTTACCAAAGACAAATAATTTAAAATCAAAAATAACTCTTATTTACTGATTATTTGGATAAAAATCAAAAATAATTGTTATTTTAGATTTGTAAAATAAAAATCAAAAATAATTGTTATTTTGGATTTATATTTTTAATTTTGCATAAAAATTACAAATAAAAAATTATTTTCAAATTTGATTCTCAGTGAAAACAGAAATCGATTGGTATGTGTCATTTAGTTGTAGAACATTTTGTTCATTTGTTTTGTTTTTTGTTATTGTTTTCATCAATAACTGTTATGTTCGGCCCCTGCTTAAAAGGTCTGCATATAAATGCTTGAACATTTTAACAACAAAATCAAAATAATGATAGTTTTGGAGGTATTTTCAAATCGATACAGCTCACGTAAATCTTTATATTTTTTTGAAATATTTTGATGAAAATCTTACAATATAATAAGTTTTATAGTTCGGGTGGAAAAACAATACCGCTCTATTTTTGTTTAGAGAGTGATGCACCCTAATATGCATATGTAAACACCGTAAAATTATTTTCTATAAATTCATTCAATGACAATTGATCTACATAAGTATGTATTAAAGAATAAATTTGTTTTGAGAAAGGAATGTCATAAAGTGCGTCATTCAATAACAGGGCATCTGGTCTGGAAGCGTTTTTCGCTAACAACGCGTACATACATACATATGTAAGTACATAACTAAATCAGTGTGCATCCAGCGAAGGTTAATAAACTCTCCCGTTCAATGCTACGTATAATTGTGTTTAAATTTCTAATTACTATTTCTAAAAACAATNAAAAAAAAAAAAAAAAAAAAAAAAGGGGGGGGGGGGGGGGGGGGGTCATTATTAGACCAACAGAAGACAAATCAATAATTTTAAGAATTTTCGTCTGTCTGTCTGTCTGTCTGTATGTTTGTACACGCATCATTCGAAAACGAAGGCAGGTAATGCAACGCAGTTTTCACTGATGTATTGCTAGAGGTCTAATTTAAAATATAGAAAGAAAAACAATTAGAGAGTTGCCACCTGTTTAAAAAGTGCTATTTGAGTAAATTGATAAGATACAGTGAATATTACAATATGGCTGTCAAAATAAAGAAGTTTAAGAAGGCTTACAGGCGAAAATATTATTGCGGAAGGTTGCCACCTGTTTGAAAATTGTAATTCCATTTAATTGATTCGATAAATTGAATGTGGCAATATGGGTATCAAACTGAAGAGGTTTAGAAAAGTTTGCTGCCGAAAATATTTTTGATGAGGGTTGCCACCTGTTTGAAAAATTGTATTCAATAAAATTTTCAAAATATATGAAATATTACATTACGGATATAAAACGATACAAAAATACTTTTAAGGCGCAATGAAGCGCGGCAGGTATTGGCTAGTTTTAATACAATAATTGTTAACTGCAAAGCGGCTCGTTAAAGTTTATCCAATTCATGCAAGGTGGTGTTACTAGACAAGGTGATGAAAGTAAAGTACATACATATACATTTTTTCTTTGAAAACTTAAGAAACTGTGAAAATGTTTCAAGAAAAAGTTAAGTCCAGAAATGTATGGATGGTTTTTACGAAAAATTCAAGCACTTCTTTCCGAGACTATAGCAAAATAAAAGCTAAGGAAAAACCTTTTTTTTGTTTAAAACTGGTTTCAGATTTGCTTAGAAATTCTCGCAGAATACTCCTATGCTATGCCCTCATAGTAAAACAAAAATTACCCACCTTAATATACATGTGTAAGAAATAGGTTTTTTTTTTAAATTTTGAATATATTTCTAATCTACGTAAGCTTTCTATTCACGCGAAAATATTTAAAAAATGAATGGTTTTGTATTATGGTATTTTTTTTTAATGTGAAAATCAAAGAACAAGCAAAAAAACTTTTTCTTTCATTTAATTTTTCTCTCAACAGTTCAGACAAAGTGTGCGCTGTTGACCAGCATGAAACGGTTGCTGAGATATTTTCGATTAATCAAAAAATTATACACCGCCGGCAAAAAATATTGGCACAGCATCATATTTTTTTCTAATATTTTTCCGAAATTTTTTTATAAAAATATGGTTCATTCTACAACAAAAAACATAAAAATATAATTCTTTAACTTTGAGCAAAACACACGAAAATTCAGCAAATTTTCAACTTTTTTATCAGATTTTGTTTGGATACGCATATTTGTAGTACAATCAATTTTATTATAATAAAGTAAACGTTTTAAGTAGCTAGGAATAACCGTTCATATTTGGCAATTTTTTTTACGCAGTCTCTTCCACACAAAAAAAAATGTTTCAAAAATACTTTATATGGAAAAAATGCAAAACACCTTCAACAAAAAAAAATTCTCAAAAATCAATGCGATTTGTGACTAACTCCGAACTTGCATGCTTTTTACGAGAATTTAATGGGGTGCAAAACTTATGTATTTGGTTGTAGAAAGAACCATATTTTTGTGAAAAATTGGCGGAAAAATCCTAGAAAAAAAATATTGTTCCCTATTTTGAGAAAAATTCGCTGTGCCAATTTTTTTTGCCGGCAGTGTGTGTATTCTAGGCAAGGAAAATTATACAGTATACACCTATCTCTCTGTCACTCACTTGCTTAACTCATAACAAGTAATGTTAAGTATTTAAATATTGTGATGTGAGTGTGCTTAGCCAAAAGCGTCAGTGAAGCTAAATCGTACTGACATAAACATTGTAAGCCCATGAGTGGCCTAAATAATGACATATTTGTTTTTATAAAACATACAAATTTAGTTTCGCTTGGGCTGAATTTAAGTATTTTCCTATCGAAAAACTACATAGTACATTCAGCAAATGACACCGAGTGCATAAATGTGCTCACGAATCCTCAATATCAATATATACTTACATACACTTAACTACGAGTACGAAAAATTTTATGAATACAAAAAAAAAATACAAATATAAATACTATAAAATCAATTTATTTATTGATAACCCTACGGATAGAATTGTGGAAAGCGCATTAAAACGTGAAAGCTCAGCTGTCATTTTTTGCTCTTCCAATTTCTCCTCTTTTGCTGCTTTCATGCAAGTTTTTGCGTACGAAAACGCCATCCAGTAAAAACCTGTAGATAGAGCGTGGATTTTGCTTTTTTGTACAAAACTTTTGGGGCGAAAAAAATATATACTCTTGACGTAACTTTTAAAATGTTCGCCATATTTGGCCGTGTTTAGACTATCAAAAACGTTTAAACTACTTACCGTTGGGGGGAGAACTCAATAAAGGTACGCAACAATAGGCTGTTTACAGTTTTGTTGCTGCAAAGACTGCACCTTTAACTTTTCAGCAGACAAATTAGGAAATTCAGAGCTTTCAGGTTTTCAATTGAAATTAATATAATACGAAAATATATTTTTTTTTAAACTACCCACGGGTTTTTTAAATACGTGGATTTTTTTCTTTAGTAGAGATATTGCAAAAAAAAAATGTATTAAAGTTTTTTCAATAAAACCACAAATAAAAAAGTGACTCCTTTGGACCCATCGCACAGTGGTCAATAAATGGGATTTAATGTTCATAATTCACTGGAGCCTTCATTTCTGAACCGATTTGATTAATTATTTTTTTTAAATGAAAGCTAATAAAATTTGCAAGAGACTAGTTGAGCCCAATTTTTGAATTTTTATTTGTTTGTATTATTTTTTTTAGTGCAAAGTGCAGAAATTACGCCAATTTTGAAGAAGACCGATTCTCCTGTTCCAGCTAATAAAAGTTGCATAATAAAAACTAGTTAAAAACAATTGTATGGTTCTCCTAAAACAAAAGAAAAAATTAAAAAGTAATAATTTGAAATGTTATAAAAAAATTTTACCAAAAGCATTTTTTTTGTTTTTAGTTTTTATAAAAATTTTGGGTATGCAGTTTTATAGATTAGAAAATTTTAGTATAATAAAGTGCAAGTTGCAAGTCGCTAAGAGCTCGCGTTGATTTTTAATAACATAACAAACGCTTTTATTTCCCATTTAGCATGCAGATGTGCTCGCAATGTTGGCGAAAAAATTATTAAGAATCAACGCGAACTCTTAACGACTTGCAACTTGCACTTTATTGTACTAAAATTTAGTAATCTATAAAACTGCATACTCAAAATTTTTATAAAAACTAAAAACAAAAAAAAAAAATACTTTTGTTAATTTTTTTTTATCATTTCAAATTATTACTTTTTTATTTTTTTTTTGTTTTGGGAGAACCCTACTATTCTTTTTAACAAGTTTTTATTATGAAACTTGTATTAGCTGGAACAGGAGAATCGGTCTTCTTCGAAATCGGCGCAATTTCTTCACTTTGCACTAAAAAATTTAATACAAATACAAATCGGTTGAGAAATGAAGGCTCCAGTGAATTATGAACATTAAATTCCATTTATTGACCACTGTGCATCGGTCGTCAATGGTAAAACTTTATTTTACAAAAATGTGGTATTCCAGTCAATAAAAAGTCATAGTTTTTTATATAATCTACTTGTTTGTTCATAATTGATTTTGCCCACAAAAATGGATCAAATTACCCATAGTGAGCTTATGTAGGAAGTCAGAAAATGAAAACCAACCAACATGGAATAGCTTACCGCTTACCAAAAATAAGTCGGATGTTTCGAAAAATGAGGGTCAAGATGGGGTTCAGCTCGATATTCTGGTAATTTTAGTATAGTTTTGTATGGGTCTATCACTTATATATTATTCTTGTGCTTACAAACATCGGACCAAAGTTATAATACCACATCATGTTGATTAAAGGTTTACAAAGCGCACTAAGAAGCTGGTATTGAATACAATTACGCCCGTTCGGGACTTTCACACAGGGATACCTATACGGTTTCCAAACAAAGAAGAATGGGACGTTAGCCATCAGGCGGCGCTTTATAAGCTACGGTTTATGTTATGGATAGTCGTCTACATTTCTAAATAGCTGGAAAAGTCATTACCTTCGTCAAATGTCAAGCGATATTGAATGCAATAATATCCAAAGTAGTGAATTTGGTAATTGTACGGAAATGTCGTGCCGCGTTGGTATCAATGGCGACAGCTGATGAAATGTTCAGGTATAACTCTGCGAGATGCAAATAAACGAGGCAGATAAATCTATATTTGCACCGACGTCAATGCTCAGGCCTGAAGTCAAGGCGACTTATACTCAAGGGTTCATGCTTCTGCAACAGCCTGGAAGAGACAACGGACTGGAGCTCCTGGTTATCCTCAATTTAATTTGGAATTGAAATTGGTTCAGCAGGAAAATGCCTAGATTTTCGCTTTGTAAAAAAAACCCACTAATAAAAGCACTTTTGGGGCAAAAACAACTACGTGCTATATATGTAGATACATATGTCTCAGAGTGGGAGTATGGAAATTTTCAAGCCCATCCCTCTAACATAACCTTAGCTAACTTAACCAACTTATATATCGATAAATATTTCGATAATGGCAACCATATATCACAATACATTTTTTTTTAGAAACATCGATAAACCTATCGTGATCATAACTAATAATAATATCGCTAATAATGTCAGCAGCTATTTAAATATATTTTCGCAAACGATAAAAATGTACATACATATTTAAAAAAATTCGATTAATGAATCAGCTTCACGAGCGATGATAACGCTTTAACGTCGATATTTATCAAAGAATAAATCGAAAATTATATCGAAAAATATATTTTCCGCAATGCCAAAAGAAGTTTGCAAATCGAAATCGATAAATATTTCGGTGATAACAGCAAATGAGTCGATAAGCACATCGTAAATATGCAATTATCGATAACGTTCTATTTTCTTTTCCTGNTTTCCGCAATGCCAAAAGAAGTTTGCAAATCGAAATCGATAAATATTTCGATGATAACAGCAAATGAGTCGATACGCACATCGTAAATATGCAATTATCGATAACGTTCTATTTTCTTTTCCTGTTAATTACTCTTAAGTACTTACACAATAAATTGCTGAAAAATTAAAAAAAAAGGCAAACGTAATAACACAAAAAAAAAAGACTTTCTTGGTTGATTGTCAACACCTCGCTATTGCCGACCGGTTTTGGTGCCAAAAACAACAAAACAAAGGTAAATAAAATAATACAGCTCGCGATATATGTATACGCATTAGAGTGGTCCAAAAATGCATGTGAAAAATTAAGGTCGGGATTTTAATGTCGCCACTCCCCAGGATTGTTCTATACCGAAAATATATACCCCTATTTTTTATTTATTTTGAAAAAAGGGANTCGCGATATATGTATACGCATTAGAGTGGTCCAAAAATGCATGTGAAAAAGTAAGGTCGGGATTTTAATGTCGCCACTCCCCAGGATTGTTCTATACCGAAAAAATATACCCCTATTTTTTATTTATTTTGAAAAAAGGGGGTGCTCAAAGCGCGCAAAGTTTTCCATGTATTTTATGTGGGGGAGTGTAGAATTCTTGAAAATCAATATTTTTCGATCGGATAACTCTTTTTCTCTTCAGGAGATTCCCAATAATAAAACTCAGTTGTTAGTCCGCCAAAAACCCCAGAAAATGCAATGGGGGAACCAATAAAAAATCTTTAATATTCAAAAATGATTAAATAAACAATTGGATATTAGTCGTCGAAGTCTCCTGAAGAGAACCACAGTTTTTCGATCGAAAAATATTGATTTTTAAGAATTCTACACTATTTCTGCGAAAAGTTCTTTTTTCCCCACATAAAATACATGGAAAACTTTGAGCGCTTTTAGCACTGGGGGGGTGGCGACATTAGAATTCCAACTTTACCGNAATATTGATTTTTAAGAATTCTACACTATTTCTGCGAAAAGTTCTTTTTTTTCACCATATAAAATACATGGAAAACTTTGAGCGCTTTTAGCACTGGGGGGGTGGCGACATTAAAATTCCAACTTTACCATTTTTGGACCACTGTAATATACATACATATGTGTACTTAGTCTACGAAGCAGCTGACATGATTAAAATTGCCCCTAAACCGCTTTGTGGCAGTTGGCGTTGGTAAAAGCCAAGAAAATTAAAAGTGGAATGAAATAAAAAAGGAAGCAGCAAATAAAAATAAATAAAATTGCAAACTTATACAAAACTAAAAAACATTATCTTTTGTTTTCGCTTTATTTATTTATAGTACAGTTTTACTTGTGACTACTTCAATGCTATTTTTAGCAAAGAAAATATGTATCTTAAAGCAAATTTGAATTACTCGCTGGCGTTTATAGGAAGTTTACTCAGTTACATACAATATCTAGTGTTCTTTTGATTTATTCATACCTGGTTACAAATGTATGTGCATACTAATAATATGTAACAACATGCATCTATCCATACATACTAATGTAGACTTGAAAACATACATACATACGTACGTATGGAAGTATATACTTATTTTTTTGCTTATCTTAGGAGAAGCGTCTCATAAGAAGTGAGCAGTCTACATATTTACATTTGTGGTTTATTTAATTTAATTAACACGTCGTCGCCGTCATCAGTGCTGACAAGCGGCAAATCATAACAACAGCCATTGCGGTTGACAAATTGTGTTGCAGATAGATACGCATATCTTATTTCTGTACTACAAAACTTTTGGTTGGGCTACTTTTGATCTGGCAAAAATTTTTTTTTCACTTTTATTTCAACATATTTTGATTAACAGAAAAATACTGATAATAATAAAATGTTTTACACAAACAACAAAAAATATAATCGATAATCGCATGAGAAAAAGATACACGTGATACCTTATACGTCTATATCGGTAAATTTTTGGAGCAGGTTTTTAAGTTTTTCTTAATTAAATCTTTGAAAAAAGTTAAAAAACAGCATCAAAAATCTCATTATTATCATTCCGTTGATACAATTTTTTAATAGTTTTATGTACACTGCCGGAACAAAGTATTGGCACAGCAATTTTTTCACAATATATGCAACAATTTTTATTCTAATATTTTCCCGCCAATTTTTTATAAAAATATGGTTCATTAACAAAAAAACATAAAAATATAATTACCTAAACAATTTTGACTACAAAAAGAAAAATATCCCTTTTTTTGTTTTGTACCAATAGCCGGATATAAAAATGTACCAATCTGTACAAATGGACCAATCGAGCGCCACTGCCTTAAAAATGTATGCAATTAAAAATAATAATTCAACAAAGTCTCGTAAAAACTTCCAGTTCTTTAATTAGATTCTGAGTATGCAGTTTTGTAGCCCATTGATTTCTAGTAAATAGAATAAAATACAAGTTTCAAACGGCTAAAAACTATGGTTTATTTTTTAGAGTTTTTGAAAAAGATCGAAATTTGGTACGAAAGTTTGTTGAATTTTTTGTTTTAATACAGCACAAATTTGGAAACTTTAATTCAAGTGGGGGGTTTTTTTTAAGAATGAACTATATTTTTATAAAACAAAAATAACCAAAATTAAAGAACAACGAAAATAATACGTTAAAACTTGGTTCGGCAAAAAGTGGTTCGGCTATAATTTCTTGATTGACATTGTACATAAAGGAAGTACATCACAAAATGAAAAAAATATATGCCTTTTTGCTTTTTTCCAAGTCTTTAGTGCATTAAAATCCTACATTTCTACAGAACACCTACACGCAATTTACGAAGATGTCATTGAATTTTGGATAACGATATCAATAAAATTTAAATAATTTTTCTTAAATAAATGGAGAGTAGTATCAAAATTCATAAAAGTATGAGTAGATACTTTTTTATGTTCTAAATATTGGGGGGGAAAAAACTCTGAGGCGCAGTTGGGCTACAGCGTGCATGGGGTTAAGTGTAGCTTCAAATGGACTCTTATTTTAATTCCTTAGTTTTTTCTTGCACTTTTTGGGCCTAAAAGCGTTTGGCGGCTTGGACCGAAACCGAAAAAACATCGCCGACTGCGTCACCTCTTGTACTTCTCCGTTGCTTTTCCCCAGGATGCAGTAAACCTCCATAAGGAAAAGATATCTCTAAAAACCTTTCTACCATTCGAAGACGTCATTAAACTGCAGGTGCTTCCATTTCTGTGACAACATCAAAACCAGCAACACAAATTGTTGGCACAGTTTGGCTAAACATTTATAAATAAAAATTAATCAGAAGAAATATAGATATGAGAATTGTACTTAATCATACTCAAATTTCACCTCACGTATATATGATCTATTAGAGTGTTATTATCAGATTAGCTTTCAAAGCAGGTGACTTTCTCCTAGGTATTCTTTTCCTATCTATTTCAGTGAACTTATTTAATTTAATTTATTTTTAGACTGCTGCCATATGCCTTAATCTTGTTTTGTTTTTAATAAGATATATTAATTTCACCTCTTAATTGTATTGCTATAAATAGATTTCAGTAACACCATTTTAATCAGCTACTGCTTGACAGTTAACCAAATACTATATAAAAATATCGTCTGGCATTCTGAACAGCTACATACGCGAGCATAGCTATGAGTATAAAAATAGGAAAAAACCTTTCAGAAATGTGCATAAAAGAAATAGCACAGGCGCGTCTGAGCGTAAAGCGACACTTACGTAATGGCAGTGCATATGTGCCCGTCTGTAGTTTATGATTAAAAGAATATAAATATGTGTACATACATATGCATACTATATATGCATACTATATATATTGTATCTCAGGAGTTGTTTTTTAGTGTCATTTCCTTCTCTCGCCAGAAAAATACGCTAAAGCATTCCTCTTTCAATCAGTTCCAGAACAAATACAATAAAACAAAAATCAAGTATTTGAACAACTTTAGCCTTAAAACGTTTATTGTTTTTTTTTTTTTAATAACTTTGGGAAGTTTTCAAATAGAATGTTCATATTAGAGGTAATGGACGTTTTTATAAAATTCAACATATCTGTGAAGTTCCAACAAAGTGCCACCAAATTAAAAAAAATAGCGGCATGGAGAATATCTGCCGCAGCTATTTGGTAATTTTTCAAATTTTACGAATTTTTTTTATTTTAATAATTTAAGATAGTTTAAAAGGTTAAAATTAAGCGGTGATAATGTTCTTCTTTTCAAAACGAACGAATTTAGTATAATAAACCTAGTGTGCCACCAAACGAAAAAAAATTACATTGAGTAAAAGATGACTATGACAGGAGAAAATAAAATTAAATTTTTACAATTTTTATTGGCACACTTGAAACTCATTCTAAAATTATTATATACATGAAGAAACTAATATATATGTCCACAAAGAATACTGTGTAAAAATCTTCCACGCCAATATTTAATTACTTTAAGTTAAATGACGTTTAAGTTAGGGCGTGCGAGCAAACGTGGTAGCTGACTGACCCGACACATATTTAGTTAGTAATTATTTAGTAGTATAGTACTTAATTTGCAGCTACTCGTACATAAATACGTACATACATTATATTCAGCAAAAAATTAAATAAATTGAAATAATAAAAAAAAATCACGTATACAAATTCTTTTATGTTTGTGTCTACTGGCTTTGCAATAATTAAGCTCATAGTAAGAGGAATTTAAGTGCGTATCAAAAAAGTGTTAATTACCTTA
The DNA here is from genome assembly GCF_001687245.7 of Rhagoletis zephyria. Taxonomy (NCBI): domain Eukaryota; kingdom Metazoa; phylum Arthropoda; class Insecta; order Diptera; family Tephritidae; genus Rhagoletis; species Rhagoletis zephyria. Next base: position 3,283 of record NW_016157518.1, on the reverse strand, counting down.
GCACGTGCTATGCATGCATTTGGATACATGCAAGTACATATACTATGCTATATTCATATGACAATATGCAATTTGTTTTATAATTCAGATATGTATTAGTTGTAATAATAAGCGGAGTGCATACTTATACTAACAGCTGATTGATTTAAATTATATTAGAGCACAATACGGATCATTATCAGCACGGCAAAGCACGCTTAGGTTATTTTGTGCAGTTGTGTTTGTAAAGCTAATAAAAATTAATGGAAATCTACAGTGTTTTTTTCGAATATTTGCAATGGTTTTCGTAATCATTTTTTTTCGTCATTTTTTAATAGAAATATAGTTCTCATTTTCGTTGTTGGTGTTTCCGACAGGGTAGGAGTGTGATGTAATGTGTTTCGAGAACGAAAAATGACACTGAAGATGGCACAACGCCGAAACCGGTTTGTCTCCAAACCAAATTTGACAAGGGATGACGGAAAATCGTTCCACATTACATCAGAAATATAGTTCATATTGCATCAAATGGCATATAAATTAATGATTCAAAGTTTTTACAAAATTTAGGAAAATTCGACGAAATTTGTTTCACCAAAATTCTCAACTTTTAAACAATTTCAGTATAATAATGCGCAAGTTTTAAGTGGCTATAAACTACCCTTGATTTTTGAGAATATTTTTTGCTGACGATGTTGCTCATTTTTTCCATATAACGGATGCGTGATCGTTTTTTTGTATGGGAAAAAATACCGAAGAACGTCAGTAAAAAAATTCTCAAAAATCAACGGTAGATTACAACAACTTAAAACTTGCACTTTGTTATGCTGAAATTGGGTGTGAGATGCAAAAAAGCATACTCAAAAAAATTCTAAAAAATTTTGTTTGAAAGTTGAAAATTTTGGGGAAAATTTGTCGAATTTTCCTAAATTTTGTAAGAATTTTGAATCAGTAATTTATATGCCATTTGATGCAGAATGAACTATAATTCCTTTAAAATTTACGAAACGAAAAAAGTTTATTACGAAAAACATTGCTAATATTAAAATAAGCACTGTACGGAAACATATTCTGGTTAGTGTATGTGTGTATGCATGAACTAATACAAATCATTGTTGATAATAAGCTAACAATTTTGACTTTACAAATGAGTAAATCGTTACCTGAAATGCAAAAAGTCGTAACTAATAAAAATCCAAAATTCACTTTTTGATTGCTATGATGGATTCAATTACAACTCCCCACATCGTTTTATGAAAAAAAAAAATTGTCAGGACTTTTTCCATTTCAGTGGCGATGATGCTTTAGAGACACGAGCTTAGCTGTGTGGAATTGATAAATAATTATTTATTTTTTTCATTCCACAGAGCAGCTTATCAGTGTAGAAAATGACTCACAATTGGACAGTTAGAGATAGTATGTATAGCTCTTTTTAATTTGACATTAATAATAAACCCCAGAATTTTTCATCATTTATATAAAAATAATTGGCACATGCTGCCGTTATATTGATTAGATTAGGCTGGTGTCTGCTAATTTTGAAATAAAAAATGTGCATTTATGACCATATTTACATACATTCTACATGTATTGGCTTATATGTGTGTATATAAATTTATACATATTGTTCTCAAAATGAGCCAATATTGCAATGAGTGAGCAAGTTTTAAACGATTTATTTTTTGTTTTAGTTTTTAGCCTTCAGTAGCACAAACCTTTTCAAGAAGCTAATACAATTTTTAGTGCGTTCTGCGAACGGCCACAAAAATCACAGCTACTAAGACTGGGAGGTTTTCAAGATAAGAAGCCATAAATTCGTATGCGATTTTATGATAGCAGTTAAAGAAGTTAGCTTCACTAGTGGCATTACTCAGTTAACTCGCATAAAGGGTAAAGCAAAAAATATGGTCTTAGCCAAAGTGTGTGGCGGTTAAATACAAATAACATACATACATATATGCATATTTATATAGTATCCGGAGTTTCTTTATCATATAAAAGTTTATTGAATTAAATTGAAATTTGTTCAAATTTTGCGTTCATTGAAAAAAATCGTTCTCCGTTTATATTTGTCTCCTTATGTACGTGCATGCTAGGAATGTTGATTAATTAACCCCGGACTTTTTAACTGCACTGATGGCAATAATAGAAACTCCTTTTCTTGAGCAGTATTGGCTATATTTGTTGTTTTTTTTTTTATTTAATAATTAATATTTTATTATAAATGTCTAGCTCATTATACAAATAACGACGCGCGATAGTAAATTTTAAACACAAATATCAGTATATTCGCGAAACCCTGGGCCAAATATAGTAAAATTGCGTTTTTAGTTTTTCACTCTGACGTCAGTAATTCAAAAATGATTTAAAAAATTCAGAGAAATGTGCTTAGAGAAAAAGTATGGGTATAAATTAATGAGGAATTTAAACCGATTCAAGTTTCTGGTGCAGAAGGGCTGGTAAATATTGAAAATGTCATTTTAAAATTTTATCATTGAAATTTCGCAAAATTTTTTTTTTTTGAACAAATTATATGTTAAGGGCTTATATAAACTCGATAACATCCTCGAATTTCGTTCTTCTAACTTTGTCGGCTTACCTATTTGCCCTGCGAATCCAAAAAATTCAATTCTTAAAATTCTAAAGAAATTTCCTATTGCATTTGTCACCCTACTTTCTTTTATTCTACGTTGCATTGAATTTTTTTTAACAATTTTTGGAATTAATCAAATCTTTGAAATTACAAATTCCTTCAAAATAAATCCTGCGGTCAGAGAGCAAAACTAAAAACGCCACTTTAAATAAAAAAGTAGGTTTCAAACCCATTTATTTATTATATATTCCACGGTAGAAGAGTTTCTTAAACAATATAGAAGCAATTTTTTCGATTCAAGTTGTTGAAAAGTAATGAATATCTAAATCCCGGGACTAATTCCGGGATCCCGGGACTGCGAAACGCCATCCCNCGTTCCTAAGGAAGTATTTTGAAAGAGTATTTTTTTTTTAATTTCGTGATATCTTCGGCATTTAGAGTCGAGTCTTAAAGCACAATATATTATGTACTTCTCTCGGTGAGGACATATTTTTTCGATTCAAAATTCTCAGTTTCTACCATCCCAACGCACCACTCTAATGTCAGTAAAGCAAAGCTCACCAAAAATCATTAAACCTGCCACCAAAAAGGCACTCCTACATTCGAAATTTTTTTTTCACAATTGTCTTTCAAATATACTTTTGGGGTTATGACGAACTTTTTTTTGTTTGCTAGTAAGGTGGTAGGGTCTAATGTACATATGTACATACA
>NW_016157517.1:267994-268762 GCF_001687245.7 Rhagoletis zephyria | reverse complement strand
ATGAGAAACCGTCCCTCTTGGTCTGAAAAAACGTCATTTCTACTCAAAAACGTCTTTTCCATGTATGCACATAAAATTTTTCTTACTAAACTTTTATTGTATACAAGGGTACATATATATGTAAGGTATATTAAAATGTCATTTCAACAGATTACATTCATTAGTGGTATTCACCAAAGTGAGCAAGGGGCCTGGCAAAACAGCAGATGAGCTCAAGCACCGACTGTTGACAACAATTTGGTGAATACCACTATTGTAAACTGGTTTGAGATCGTTAATATAAAAATTATTTTATACATACATGCACTTGTGATCAGCTGATTATGTCATCAACATTTTGATCGATTTTGGGTGTTTTTCTTTTGTTTATTTAATGTTTGTTATTTTTTTATAAAAGCCTAGCTCATTATATAACTAACACAATATAAATCCACAAATTTAAACATTGTGCAAAAATTATAAAATATCTTCGAAGTTTCAGCTAGATTTTCAAGTTTTTATTCAGATTTTTTAGAATTTTTTTGAGTATGCAGTTTGGTAGCCCGTTAAATGTGTAAGTATTAAGTTGCTAAAGAATTTCGTTGATTTTTAATATTTTTTATCTTGTATCATTTGGTTAGGTGGTCGGTTGTCGAAAATGCTAAATTACGTTCTGCTAAGAAGGAACATAGTGCTTTTGCGAGCGTGCGTGTTGCAATAGATCAGCTCTTCCTGATTTGGCTTTTAATATGCAATTGCAAACATTGTAATAAGCCTTGTAACCTCAAG
>NW_016157517.1:260320-260641 GCF_001687245.7 Rhagoletis zephyria | reverse complement strand
CCTAATATAAGTACCTACCATTAAAATGGCTGCGTACGAAATTTCAAGTTCAAGCGACTTATAGCTCCGCAGTTATAGCTGATAAAACATTCCAGGTCATGGGACGTGCCGCTCCCCCTTTTACAAACTCACTTATATATAGCCTACTATAAGCACCTACTAAAGATACGCCTGCGTACCAAATTTCAATTTCACGTGACATATGATTCCAAATTTTCCACGCTTATGGGATGTTCCACTCAGTTATATATGTCTTACTTAAAGCGCCAACCGTAGATTTGCCTGCACACCAAATTTCAAGTTCTTGGGACTTATGGTTCC
>NW_016157517.1:231072-257070 GCF_001687245.7 Rhagoletis zephyria | reverse complement strand
ATGTGCCACGCCCACTTTCACAACCTCATTCATATATACCCTACTATAAGCACCTACCATATGTATGACTGAATAACAAATTTCAAGTTCATATGACATATAGTTTCGGATTTATAGCTGATAAAACATTCCACACCTATTGGATGTGCCACGCCCACTTCTACAAACTCATTTATTTATACCATACTATAAGCACCTACCATATATATGACTGCATACCAAATTTCAAGTTCATGTGACTGATAGTTTCGAAGTTATGGCTGATTAAAAATTTCACGCCTATGGGAGGTGCCACGCCCCCTTGTCAAATCCCAATTTTTTACCCTATTATAGGCCCCGGTGTCATGGCAATACCCTGTCAAAATTTTGTTCGATTCTGTCCGTCCGTTTAGGCTGCAACCTGGCACATACATACATACATACATACTTCGACAAATATATAGTAGATTAGTATAGGTTTTGGCACAATAATTCGCTAAAGGTGACATTTTTACCATGAAGGGAGCAAAGGCTCACACCATTAAAGCATGGTATACCGTTTTCACACCAAGAAAAAAGTCAGCTAAAAGTATTTCTTTCAACACATGTTTTGGTAACTAAATAATGTAATTATAACCAAATTATGTGTTGGGAGAAATATATTTAGCTGACTCTTTTCTGGGTGCAAGAAACACGAAAAATTCATAAAAATCCACGGTCAAGAAATGGCAAGCAATTTTCTTTTATCAAAACGTCTTAAATCAGTTTACCGCTATCAACAAACCCACCGCCCCCCGTAGGTCCGCCCCCGTACAATGTGAAAAAAATTAAAAAAATTTGTAAATTTTAGATTTAATCCAAAAATTTTCCACATTTTTACTTATTATATATTTAAATATTTGTTTTTGTTATTTTATGGCCTTATAACAATGATATTCAACAATTTTTATTGAGCTTGAGGCCGTTTTTAATGAAAAACTTATTGTGGAAAGGCAACAATAATTTGAAAAAATGATAGAAGTGATATCTATTTCGGAAAACACCACATTTCCGCATCAGAATTCTTTCAGTAGGAATCGGACCGACGAACCCACTGACTCAGCCAGTTGCCTACGCACTGTGCTAAGTTCGCCTTGTGAATTCTTGTTGCTTTTTTCCACTATTCCATTTGTCAAGCTAACTACAATCAAGCGCAGCTATTCCAGTGCTATTTAAACTTGATCATGTGGTTGTTGGTTTTTGTTAATATTCTATTATTAGAAAGCTTAACTTTTAGGTGTGCTCGTCCTTAAGTTATTTGTGGGATCGTAGACTCGAATCCTACTGAAAGAAGTCTAGTGAGGAAATGTGGTGATTTCCGAAATAGCTATCTCTTCTACCATTTTTTCAGATTATTGTTGCTTTTCCACAATAAGTTTTTCATTAAAAACGGCCTCGAGCTCAATAAAAATTGTTGAATATAAATTTATTTAAATAGTACAAGACATACGAAAACTTAAAATTTATTAAAAAATAACCGAACTAAAATTTTTTAAAGCCGGAAGTCATGCGAAAATGGGTTTTTTTAATAAGTTTAGAATTTGAGGGTTAGAAACATTTTGAAAACAGATTCGTGAATTACTCGGCCAGCTTTTCGACCTGTACTAGGTCACTTAAAAAGTTCGTGGAATTTTTTTTATTTTGTAACACCGTGTAATTGGGTTACTGATATTAACTATGCGTCTTAGCGACTCACGGAACATTTGGACATCAATTTTCATAAAAATCTGGCCATTTCTAAGTTTTAAAAACTGACGTAATCAGCAATCCCAAACCCCTTGGTTGCGAAATTTAATAGAGTTTAAAAAATAACACAGCAGTATTCTACTGACCGGTTCAGCACATGGGTTTTTAAAAATCCGTAATGAAAATGGAAAAATACGTTTCTTTGTTTTCGTGGGTGCAACATCATAACGGACGATGTAATGAATGAACGTCTCCCTGAAATCGACGACGCATTACTTGTCTGAAAAGCAAATTTATAATTACGAGAAACTAGACATCCTTATAATCTCTTCATAAATTTTATAAAAATAAATTCATATTGCTTTCACAAAGATTCTCAACAAATTTTCCAAACTGAGTATAACCTTCCAGGGTTAATATTGCAGATTACTTTCAAAGACAATATAAATGTCGTCGTTTAAAGTAAAAAACCGCGTATCCGGATAATGCAAATCCGCGTATGTTAGGTTGCATAAATTATTTTGTAGAGAGTAAAAACACTCATATTTCAAAAATGTTCTCTCTTTTATAAAGCAATCGCATTTCGAGCTAGTATATTTCAGAACGAATGGCTTAAGCCAAGAGCTTCGGTGAGCAAATCCAATTTTTGGCAAAAAATGTCAGTTACGCGGTTTTGCAGATGACGATACGCGGTTTTGTACTTAAAACGACGATGTATAGGTTTGTGTGATTATGGTTGGGAGATCTTTACGTATTTTCGATCAAATATATGCCTGTAAAATTTATACGTAGCACTATTTAAATGAAGACACATTATCCTAACAACTGCATTTGATTTAATCTTTTCTTTTCAACAGTTACATAGCAAACAAAAACCATGGACAACACAGCCAGTAAATTACTTTGAATTGGAAGAAAATCCTTGAATGGATCACAATTTTGTATCAATTGTAATTTGATGTGAATAAATAGTTTCTTTTCCTAAAAATCACGGAATTTTTATTTAATTTTAAAGTTGGTGAAATCCCAATCGCAAAGCGGCAGTTTTCAGTAGACTATTAAAACCAAAATAGTAAATAAAAAAGAATATTTTACTATTTTGCGGATATCGAGCAAGCTTCAAATACATATATTACTCAAGTAATATTATCATAGGAATGAGTACGTAAGTATTATCATTAACATTATTATTATTTTTCTTTCCATAGGAGGGGTAAATGCTTTATGCACTGGCCGGGATCGCTATCCTCTATATTACCNTCCATAGGAGGGGTAAATGCTTTATGCACTGGCCGGGAGCGCTATCCTCTATATTACCTTCTCCGCTACCCACTAAAACTCTACCACCCAACGCATTAGGCACCACAATTTTGCTTGTCTTCAGATGCAGGAGCGCACTTCTAAAGCCTCGGGGCTGCTCTCTTGTAGGGGCGTTTCATTTGGGTGTCCTCAGTAAACATCCATCTCCTCGTTTGCAGCGGAGTACGATTTGCTCGTATCTCGCGACTGCTTCCCATTTTTTTGCACTGGAGATCATTACCCCAATTATGTTATTAGGAGTTATGTCTCCGCAACTTTTCTCCAACATTTTGCGCGAAGTCAAGAAGTGGTCGGAAGTGAAGAATGTATGGTGCATGTTATCTTCGATGTTTTCACAGAAGCGACGGAGTGGTCATTCGATGGACTCAATAGCTATGAAGATATTCTCGGAAGTAACCATGTCCGGGGAGAAATTGCGTGAGGTGCAGTTGTTTCAACCATATCTGAAGGTCGGCTATTGGAATGTGCGGCCATGAGCCATTTGTGCTCGCGTTCCAGTTCTGTTGCCACTGCTGGATTAGTTGCTTTTCGAAAAAGGCTTTCTGAAACCAGTGTTATGTCAAGGACCGAGTATCCAAAACCTGGTCTTCGCTATGTAGGGGTTGTTCCTGTAGTGAGGATGGTCAGGCCAATGTGAGTTGCCATTTCAAAGACAAGTTTCCTCCTGGTGTTTGTTTTGGGCATACCCCATTTCACGCCTCTTGCGTTGAAATTTCCAACAACAATTATATACTTTTTGGGTTATATCATGCAACTCATCTTCAAGGCCCACGAGTTTTTCCCTAAAGACAAGGACTGTGTCTTTTGGCGACAGGTTATTTGCGTCACTTTCACCCAGACGTAGCAATGTCAGACCCTGCTGCTATCTGTGCGATGTTTGGGGTTAGCAATCAATATCNTGTTCAAGAACCAATTCGTCCAGCAGGTTACCCTACTCCTGTTCATATTGCCTTGTGTGAATTTAATCATTTCGCCCAAGCTTTGTCTTACTATTACCAAGGGCATCCCTGGGGACCTTGCACGCTCCCGATCCAGGCAGGTGATTGGAATTTTTCTCATCTTCTGCCGAGCACAAGTAGCAACTTGGGCTTTCTTTATATGCCAGGGCTGTATGGCCCTGCTTCCCATATTTCCAGCGTAACATGCTTCTGTCTGAGCCTTTGCATGCCTTTGTGTGGCCATATCCCAGACATCGAAAACATCTTTGGGCATCCGCGCGAGTTACGTTCCCACACTCCAGAAAATATGCATACATTTATTTGTGGTCAAAAGCAATAACCGCCTATGTCGAAAACCTTGAATTCGAGATAAATCATTTTAAACATTTGGATTGTGATGTTAACCTTATGGGAAAACCAAAATATGTTCGTCTATAACTTTTAAATAGCCTAGCTGGTGAGATGGGGATTTTATGACCTCAGATATACACTTCAGACATACACACATAGATAGCAAATGCACACACATATACATAATTACATAACAATAACATATAACAAGTAATTTTTTGCAAAAAAAAACCGACTTCAACTCTCATATAAAAAAAACAAATATATATATATATATATATCTCATGATACACGGATCTTAACTAGATTAGTACGGGACCACCTCTGAGACACTACCTTTCCGATGCAAAAAGAATTATCGAAATCGGTTGACGTGGTCCAAAGTTATGCGGTAACATACATAAAAAAAAAATAAAAAATATTCCGACGAACTGATAGCCTCCTACTTTTTTGGAAGTTGGTTAAAAATATTGGAGCATCAGTTCTGCTGAGTTGCAGAATTCGATTGGTACTTCAAGCCCAACTAAGCTCAAAGCGAAAGCAAGTAAAATTAACAAACACTATTCAACTTGTAGTCTTAAGATTCATTTCAACCAATAAATAATACAAAAGCTCAAGCTGTTTGTTTTCAATTAAGTTTATGGCGCAGTTAATGGAACTTTGTATGAAGATAAAGAGAACCTTCTAATTACAAACAGTAAAATTGAAAAAATGTATGTACAATGAAACATTTATGAACGGTAAATAAACAATGAAAAATTTACAAACAGTAAAATTTAACAAATTTATGAATAGTATGTTATTTATGAATAGTAAATTAATAGTGGAAAAATTCCAAACAGCAAAATTTAACAAATTTAAAAAATAGTTAAACATTTATGAATAGCGACAATTGCTTAAGGGTGAATGCCTACGAACAATAGGCAAAAGAAGTTCGTGAACAACCGAAGTATAATGGATTCAGCGGAACTTGCAAAAATTATAAGAAGACAACAGGAGGTAATCAATAAGGTACAGCAGAAGCAGGCACAGCTGCAGCAACAAATGCAACAACAACGAGAGCTGCCACAAAATCAGAAGCTACACACCAAGTAGCCGCAACAGCTCGTTCTTAGCGACGATAAAACTAAAAGTCACTTTCGTCACCTAAAGCAATTTTTTTGCACTGGAGATCATTACCCCAATTATGTTATTAGGAGTTATATGTCCGTATCTTTCTTTCAACTTTTTGCGCGAAGTCATAAAAGGGTCCACGCCTATGGGATGTGCCACGCCCCTTTTTACAAACTCATGTATATATAGCCTACTGTAAGCACCTACCGCAGATATGTCTGCATACCAGATTTCAAGTTCATGTGGCTTATAGTTCCGGAGTTATAGCTGATAAAATATCCCTATGGAATGTGCCACGCCCACTTTTACAACCTCATTCATATATACCCTACTATAAGCACCTACCATATGTATTACTGAATAACAAATTTCAAGTTCATATGACATATAGTTTCGGATTTATAGCTGATAAAACATTCCACGCCTATTGGATGTGCCACGCCCACTTCTACAAACTCATTTATTTATACCATACTATAAGCACCTACCATATATATGACTGCATACCAAATTTCAAGTTCATGTGACTGATAGTTTCGAAGTTATGGCTGATTAAAAATTTCACGCCTATGGGAGGTGCCACGCCCCCTTGTCAAATCCCAATTTTTTACCCTATTATAGGCCCCGGTGTCATGGCAATACCCTGTCAAAATTTTGTTCGATTCTGTCCGTCCGTTTAGGCTGCAACCTGGCACATACATACATACATACTTCGACAAATATATAGTAGATTAGTATAGGTTTCGGCACAATAATTCGCTAAAGGTGACATTTCTACCATGAAGGAAGCAAACGCTCACACCATTAAAGCATGGTATACCGTTTTCACACCAAGAAAAAAGTCAGCTAAAAGTATTTCTTTCAACACATGTTTTGGTAACTAAATAATGTAATTATAACCAAATTATGTGTTGGGAGAAATATATTTAGCTGACTCTTTTCTGGGTGCCAGAAACACGAAAAATTCATAAAAATCGACGTTCAAGAAATGGCAAGCAATTNTGTTGGGAGAAATATATTTAGCTGACTCTTTTCTGGGTGCCAGAAACACGAAAAATTCATAAAAATCGACGGTCAAGAAATTGCAAGCAATTTTCTTTTATCAAAACGTCTTAAATCAGTTTACCGCTCTCAACAAACCCACCGCCCCCCGTAGGTCCGCCCCCCGTACAATGGGGAAAAAATAAAAAAATTTTGTAAACTTTAGATTTAATCCAAAAATTTTCCACACTTTTACTTATTATATATTTAAATATTTGTTTTTGTTATTTTATGGCCTTATAACAATGATATTCAACAATTTTTATTGAGCTTGAGGCCGTTTTTAATGAAAAACTTATTGTGGAAAAGCAACAATAATTTGAAAAAATGGTAGAAGTGATATCTATTTCGGAAAACACCACATTTCCGCATCAGAATTCTTTCAGTAGGATTCGGACCGACGAACCCACTGACTCAGCCAGTTGCCTACGCACTGTGCTAAGTTCGCCTTGTGAATTCTTGTTGCTTTTTCCACTATTCCATTTGTCAAGCTAACTACAGTCAAGCGCAGCTATTCCAGTGCTATTTAAACTTGATCATGTGGTTGTTGGTTTTTGTTAATATTCTATTATTAGAAAGCTTAACTTTTAGGTGTGCTCGTCCTTAAGTTATTTGTGGGATCGTAGACTCGAATCCTACTGAAAGAAGTCTAGTGAGGAAATGTGGTGATTTCCGAAATAGCTATCTCTTTTACCATTTTTTCAGATTATTGTTGCTTTTCCACAATAAGTTTTTCATTAAAAACGGCCTCGAGCTCAATAAAAATTGTTGAATATAAATTTATTTAAANATGGCTTAAGCCAAGAACTTCGGTGAGCAAATCCAATTTTTGGCAAAAAATGTCAGTTACGCGGTTTTGCAGATGACGATACGCGGTTTTGTACTTTAAACGACGATATATAGGTTTGTTCGATTATGGTTGGGAGATCTTTACGTATTTTCGATCAAATATATGCCTGTAAAATTTATACGTAGCACTATTTAAATGAAGACACATTATCCTAACAACTGCATTTGATTTAATCTTTTCTTTTCAACAGTTACATAGCAAACAAAAACCATGGACAACACAGCCAGTAAATTACTTTGAATTGGAAGAAAATCCTTAAATGGATCACAATTTTGTATCAATTGTAATTTGATGTGAATAAATAGTTTTCTTTTCCTAAAAATCACGGAGTTTTTATTTAATTTTAACGTTGGTGAAATCGCAATCGCAAAGCGGCAGTTTTCAGTAGACTATTAAAACCAAAATAGTAAATAAAACTATTTTGCGGATATCGAGCAAGCTTCAAATACATATATTACTCAAGTAATATTATCATAGGAATGAGTACGTAAGTATTATCATTAACATTATTATTATTTTTCTTTCCATAGGAGGGGTAAATGCTTTATGCACTGGCCGGGATCGCTATCCTCTATATTACCTTCTCCGAGAGTGGGATTTCCACCGCAGCGTGTTCGGCTACCCACTAAAACTCTACATCCCAACGCATTAAGCACCACAATTTTGCTTGTCTTCAGATGCAGGAGCGCACTTCTAAAGCCTCGGGGCTGCTCTCTTGTAGGGGCGTTTCATTTGGGTGTCCTCAGTAAACATCCATCTCCTCGTTTGCAGCGGAGTACGATTTGCTCGTATCTCGCGACTGCTTCCCATTTTTTTGCACTGGAGATCATTACCCCAATTATGTTATTAGGAGTTATGTCTCCGCAACTTTTCTCCAACATTTTGCGCGAAGTCAAGAAGTGGTCGGAAGTGAAGAATGTATGGTGCATGTTATCTTCGATGTTTTCACAGAAGCGACGGAGTGGTCATTCGATGGACTCAATAGCTATGAAGATATTCTCGGAAGTAACCATGTCCGGGGAGAAATTGCGTGAGGTGCAGTTGTTTCAACCATATCTGAAGGTCGGCTATTGGAATGTGCGGCCATGAGCCATTTGTGCTCGCGTTCCAGTTCTGTTGCCACTGCTGGATTAGTTGCTTTTCGAAAAAGGCTTTCTGAAACCAGTGTTATGTCAAGGACCGAGTATCCAAAACCTGGTCTTCGCTATGTAGGGGTTGTTCCTGTAGTGAGGATGGTCAGGCCAATGTGAGTTGCCATTTCAAAGACAAGTTTCCTCCTGGTGTTTGTTTTGGGCATACCCCATTNAGAGTTGCCCTTTCAAAGACAAGTTTTCTCCATTTCACGCCTCTTGCGTTGAAATTTCCAACAACAATTATATACTTTTTCGGTTATATCATGCAACTCATCTTCAAGGCCCACGAGTTTTTCCCAATAGGGTTCACGGATGATTATATCGTCTGCCCTTTGTTCACGAACCAATTCGTCCAGCAGGTCACCCTACTCCTGTTCATATTGCCTTGTGTGAATTTAATCATTTCGCCCAAGCTTTGTCTTACCCTTACCAAAGGCATCCCTGGGGGCCTTGCACGCTCCCGATCCAGGCAGGTGATTGGGATTTTTCTCACCATCTTCTGCCGAGCACAAGTAGCAACTTGGGCTTTCTTTACATGCCAGGGCTATATGGCCCTGCTTCCCATATTTCCAGCGTAACCTGCTTCTGTCTGAGCCTTTGCATGCCTTTGTGTGGCCATATCCCAGACATCGAAAACATCTTTGGGCATCCGCGCGAGTTACGTTCCCACACTCCAGAAAAGATGCATACATTTCTTTGTGGTCAAAAGCAATAACCGCCTATGTCGAAAACCTTGAATTCGAGATAAATCATTTTAAACATTTGGATTGTGATGTTAACCTTATGGGAAAACCAAAATATGTTCGTCTATAACTTTTTAAATAGCCTAGCTGGTGAGATGGGGATTTTATGACCTCAGATATACACTTCAGACATACACACATAGATAGCAAACGCACACACATATACATAATTACATAACAATAACATATAACATGTAATTTTTTGCAAAAAAAAACCGACTTCATCTCTCATATAAAAACAAAAACAAATATATATATATATATATCTCATGATACACTGATCGGATCTTAACTAGATTAGTATGGGACCACCGCTGAGACACTACCTTTCCGATGCAAAAAGAATTATCGAAATCCGGCAAACCGGCGAACTGATAGCCTCCTACTTTTTTGGAAGTCGGTTAAAAATATTGGAGCATCAGTTCTGCTGAGTTGCAGAATTCGGTTGGTATTTCAAGCCCAACTAAGCTCAAAGCGAAAATTGAAAGCAAGTAAAATTAACAAACACTATTCAACTTGTAGTCTTAAGTTTCATTTCAACCAATAAATAATACAAAAGCTCAAGCTGTTTGTTTTCAATTAAGTTTATGGCGCAGTTAATGGAACTTTGTATGAAGATAAAGAAAACCTTCTAATTATAAACAGTAAAATTGAAAAAATGTATGTACAATGAAACATTTATGAACTAAATAAACAATGAAAAATTTACAAACAGTAAAATTTAACAAATTTATGAATAGTATGTTATTTATGAATAGTAAATTAATAGTGGAAAATTTCCGAACAGCGAAATTTAACAAATTTAGAAAATAGTTAAACATTTATGGATAGCGACAATTGCTTAAGGGTGAATGCCTACGAACAATAGGCGAAAGAAGTTCGTCAACAACCGAAGTATAATGGATTCAGCGGAACTTGCCAAAATTATAAGAAGACAACAGGAGGTAATCAATAAGGTACAGCAGAAGCAGGCACAGATGCAGCAACAAATGCAACAACAACGAGAGCTGCCACAAAATCAGAAGCTACACACCAAGTAGCCGCAACAGCTCGTTCTTAGCGACGATAAAACTAAAAGTCACTTTCGTCACCTAAAGCAATTTATTTTGCACTGGAGATCATTACCCCAATTATGTTATTAGGAGTTATATGTCCGTATCTTTCTTTCAACTTTTTGCGCGAAGTCAAGAAGTGGTCGGAAGTGAAGAATGCATGGTGCATGTTATCTTCGATGTTTTCACAGAAGCGACAGAGTGGTCATTCGGTGGACTGAATAGCTATGAAGATATTCTCGGAAGTAACCATGTCCGGTGAGAAATTGCGTGAGGTGGAAATATACTCCACGTGCAGTTATTTCAACCATATACGAAGGTCGGCTATTGGGATGTGCGGCCATGCAACATTTGTGCTCACGTTCCAGTTCGAAAAAGGCTTTCTGAAACCAGGGACCGAGTATCCAAACCTGGTATTCGCTATGTAGGGGTCGTTCCTGTAGTGAGGATGGTCAGGCCAATGTGAGTTGCCATTTCAAAGACAAGTTTTCTCCTGGTGTTTGTTGTGGACATACCCCATTTCACGCCTCTTGCGTTGAAATTTCCNGGAAATGGTCAGGCCAATGTGAGTTGCCATTTCAAAGACAAGTTTTCTCCTGGTGTTTGTTGTGGACATACCCCATTTCACGCCTCTTGCGTTGAAATTTCCAGCAACAATTATGTACTTTTCCGGTTATATCATGCAACTCATCTTCAAGGCCCACGAGTTTTTCCCTAAAGACAAGGACTGTGTCTTTTGGCGACAGGTTATTTGCGTCACTTTCACCCAGACGTAGCAATGTCAGACCCTGCTGCTATCTGTGCGATGTTTCGGGTTAGCAATCAATATCGCGGCCGACCCTAATTAGTCAACATGGGAGGTCTCTTTTGTTCTGTTAGGCTCACTGATGATAATAGCGTCTTCCCTTTGTTCAAGAACCAATTCGTCCAGCAGGTCATCAGCTACCCTACTCCTGTTCATATTGCCTTGTATGAATTTCAGTGTTGCCAGGTTTTCGGCATGAGAAACCATCCCTCTTGGTCTGAAAAAACGTCAATTCTACTCAAAAACGTCTTTTCCATGTATGCACATAGAATTTTTCTTATTAAACTTTTATTGTATAGAAGGGTACATATATATGTAAGGTATATTAAAATGTCATTTCAACAGAGCACATTCATTAGTGGTATTCACCAAAGTGAGCAAGGGGCCTGGCACTCTGGCAAAACAGCAGATGAGCTCAAGCAACGGCTGTTGACAACAATTTGGTGAATACCACTATTGTAAACTGGTTTGAGATCGTTAATATAAAAATCATTTGATACATACATGCACTTGTGATCAGCTGATTAAGTCATCCACGTTTTGATCGATTTTGGGTGTTTTTCTTTTGTTTATTTAATGTTTGTTATTTTTTTATAAAAGCCTAGCTCGTTATATAACTAACACAATATAAATCCACAAATTTAAACTTTGTGCAAAAGTTATAAAATATCTTCGAAGTTTCAGCTAGATTTTCATGTTTTTATTCAGATTTTTTAGAATTTTTTTGAGTATGCAGTTTGGTAGCCCGTTAAATGTGTAAGTATTAAGTTGCTAAAGAATTTCGTTGATTTTTAATATTTTTTTATCTTGTATCATTTGGTTAGGTGGTCGGTTGTCGAAAATGCTAAATTACGTTCTGCTAAGAAGGAACATAGTGCTTTTGCGAGCGTGCGTGTTGCAATAGATCAGCTCTTCCTGATTTGGCTTTTAATATGCAATTGCAAACATTGTGATAAGCCTTGTAACCTCAAGAGTTTACACAACGCGGGATATTTAGTCCAAGAATCAAAAAAATGCGCGTACGCTTGGTTTGCATCATATGTAAGTCATTTTTGTCCAAAGAATAAATATCTTTTGAGGCACCTGCTGCAAAAACAAAGCTTGTAAAGATTTATTAAGAAAATAATTCAATATCAGTTCTACTTACAAGATTTAGTAACAAATTTGCCGGAAGTATGAGCGTAAGTACTTACTATAGTACGTTATACATTGAATATATTGTGCATAGAGAAAAATTACTGGGAAGTTAAAAAACGTCATTTTTTACACAATAAACGTCCAAACGTCTACAGGATACAAAAAACGTCAAAATGACGGTAAAAACGTCGACCGGGCAACGCTGATGAATTTAACCATTTCGCCCAAGCTTGGTCTTACCCTTAGCAAGGGCATCCCTGGGGGCCTTGCACGCTCCCGATCGAGGCAGGTGATTGGGATTTTTCTGACCATCTCCTTCCGAGCACAAGTAGCAACTTGGGCTTTCTTTACATGCCGAGGCTATATGGCCCTGCTGCCCACATTTCCAGCGTGAACTGCTTCTGTCTGGGTGTTTGCATACATCTTTGGACATCCAGAAAATATACATACATATATCTGTGGTCATAAGCAATAACCGCCTAAGTCGAAAAACCTGAATTCGAGATAAAACCTTTTAAACAATTGGATTGTAATGTTAACCTTATGGGGAAACCAAAATATGCTCGTCTATAACTTTTTCAATAGCCTATCTGGCGAGATGGGGATTTTACATATACATGGAATAGTAGTTGCAGAATACGATACCACATTAACTCAATTCTTTCTTAAGTCAACTTATTGCTATTGCTTATGACCACAGATATACACTCCAGACATGCACACATAGACAGTTAACACACACACATATACATAATTACATAACAATAACATATAAAAATATTGGAGAATGTGTTCTGCTGAGTTGCAGAATTCGATTGGTATTTAACCCCAACTGAGCTCAAAGCGAAAAGTGAAAGCAAGTAAAACTAACAAACACTATTCCACTTGTAGTCTTAAGATTCATGGGTGAAAATTTCTCAACTACTCCTCGGATTTCAGTCAAGTGGAATTTTCGCGTGGAAATTTTTGAGATGATGTGAAAGGGATTCTGAGAATTTTTTTGAAAAATTTTAATTTTTCAAAGTTTTTATAAGCAATTACTGTTTTAAGCAATCTTTTTTACAAAACTCATTTTCTCTTAAAATATTTGAGAAAAGTTGATGAAATTTTGTTTTTAAGCGTAGTGGCGTTAAAGCTTTAGAAAAAAAATATTTGTATAATTAAGAATTTTTTTTTTAAATTTAAACATAAATATTCAATTTGCATTAAAAAAATGTTCTCAATGAGTGTTTTCCATTTCGTTTATATTTTCGAAAACTGCATTTATTGAAGAAAATATTTCTAACAAAAAATCTTTAGATCTTTCGTGTTTATTACTTACAGCAACATTTGTCATAGCGCGCACGCATGGTGAACCATGCACGCTCACCGCCTATGCGCGAAACGTGTTCACTAGAAAGCGCGTACAGGAGCAACTAACAATAGGCTCATATTTCCGACTTTTAATGTAACCTCATATAATAATGATGGCATTTATGGTATTTTTAAGGCATTTTTAGGTTAAGCATCGGAGTTATGTGTTAAAATAATCCCATTAATTCCATTTTTTTCGAGTTCACACACAACATTATTACCAGGGAACGGATTTTTATGACCTAAAAACCTATAAAAAAGGGAAAAATAGGCACGAAAAAGCCCTATAAGGCAAAATAAGGGACTAAATAAAGACAAAAACCGAAAAATAATTAAAAAATACATTTATTTTAGAAATGTTTATTTTACAAGTAAAAAGAGAAAAACATAGTTTCATACATAGTTTCATTATACTTTGAATCTTTGACTATTTTCTCCATTTGAGTTTTTAACTCGCAAAACTTTAATATCTATAGTTGTTGTAACATTGAACCACAATATGCATTTTGAAGTTTTCTGGCAGCATTTTTATTACATGTTCGCGAAGAAAAGTCTTAAATGTACTAAACGTGCGCTCGACGTGGGTTTATACAAGTGGCGCCTAATTTAAATGTGGAACGTTTAAAACATTCATATTATCAGGAATAAGGGCTTTTTCCTTGTCCTTTACAATTAAAGTTAGTAAAGGCGAATATCTTAAAAATGGCAAAAAAATGCAACTCCAGATGTGTATATATGGAGTGAGGGAAAGCTAAATCCTGGTCATTCTTTATCGAATATACTCTATCGCTTTAGCAGAAAAAAGGCAATTTCCATAAAATCAGGTGCACTTTTTATTGCATTATTAAGACATTTTTGAGGTTAGGCTTATATGGGAGGTATGCTTTAAAATAAATCGATTTCGCCAATTTTTCGTTTTTTTTTTTATTTGTCTCCATAAATGTTGCACACGGAACATTGAGGTTACACGCCGACTCCTTCTATTTTTCCAAAAAAAATAATATGGGGCTGTACCACTGTGCGACGTTGAACACTTGAACAATCACAACAAAAAAGTTATTAGACATAAAATTTACATACTTATGGTTGGCTGATGGCGCTAGAACCATAAAGTTGCGTGGGAACTCCAAAAAAATGGACTTGATCAGATTGTTTTAACACATACAAAGCTTAACCTAAAAATGCCTTAAAAATACTATAAATGCCATCATTATTATATAAGGTTATGTTAAAAGTCGAAAATACGAACCAATGGTTAGTTGTTCCTGTACAGTTTTCGAAAATATAAACGAAACGGAAAACACTCATTGAAAACATATTTTTAACGCAATTTGAATATTTGTAATACTTAAATTAAGCAAAAAAAATTTCTAAATTATAAAAATATTTTTTTTAAGCTCTAATTACGCTTACGAAAAAAATTTCATCAACTTTCGTCAAATACTTTAAGAGAAAATAAGTTTTGAAAAAAAGATTGCTTAAAAATATAATATATAAAAACATTAAAAATCAAAATTAAAAAAAAAAAAATCTCAGAATCCTTTTCACATCTATAAACCTCTCTACTCACAAATTTTCACGCAAAAATTCTAACTTGACTGAAATCCAAGGTCCAGTTGAGAAATTTTCACCCTCATTTCAACCAATAAAGAATACAAAAGCTCATGTTTGTTTTCAATTAAGTTTATGGCGCAGTTAATGGAACTTTGTCTGAAGATAAAGAGAACCTTCTAATTACAAACAGTAAAATTGAAAAAAATTATGTACAGTGAAACATTTATGAACAGTAAATGAACAGTGAAAAATTTACAAATAGTAAAATTTAATAAATTTATGAGTAGAATGTTATTTACGTATATGTGATACTTCTAGATATGTTGGCAGTAAGCTAACTTCTCAATGTGTAAGCATTCCGAAATCAAAGCGAAACAGCCCAGTTGAAATCTTTAGCATACAACATCGCTGTTGGTGGCATGAGCTTGCTGCTGTGTATACATGCCAGTATAAATGAACCTTCATTTCCATTTAACACGCGTGGTTTCTCAAAGCGTATGCGGACCTTAATCATACACTTGTACTATTGCTGTATGCATATGGCCGTATTAATGTTTCAAACATACAAAAATGCATTAATGGAACAGTATTAAAGCATTCTTACAAGATCCCCATATGTAAATGCTACTTTTTGGATACATTTTAATATACGGGGACATACAAACAAGTAGCACTTACATATGCAAATTCATATCTTGTAAAAGCCCGTTAGTGCTGAAAATAGTATGCATAACACGTCCGTTCACTAAAAGTTTTGTACAAGACTGAAAATATTACACAAATTCCACTTCAAATTTATCAAGAAATGTACTTAAAACAACGACAACGTACATTCGCTTGCAATTCGCTAAAATTTGAATTTATTCGTGGAAATTCATGACTACGCATGAATTGTTCACACTAATTCACTCATATAGCAAGCATCCTTTAATAATGCATACAACCGATTTCTACTGGGAGTCTAGTACCGTTTTTGTCAATGTATCGTGTACTTGAGCGCCGTTTTTGTATATGTGTTGTGTACATGTTTATTTATAAACGTATGTGTTCCTTTTCTTTCGTACGTGTTTATTGATATATCTGTTCTGTAGTGTTTTCGGACGGTACTAGCTCTTACTGCCAATATAGGAGTATTACATATATGGTTTTTTATGAATAGTAAATGAATAGTGGAAAATTTCCAAACAGCAAAATTTAACAAATTTAAAAAATAGTTAAACATTTATGAACTGCAAACGGATAGTGTAAAGTTTACAAACAGCAAAATTTATGAATAGCGACAATTGCTTTAGGGTGAATATCTATGAACAATAGGCCAAAGCAGTTCGTCAATAACTGAGGTAAAATGGATTCCGCGGAACTTTCCAAAATTATAAGAAAGCAACAGGAGGTAATCAATAAGCTACAGCAGAAGCAGGCACAGATGCAGCAACAACGAGAAGTGCCACAAAATTAGAAGCTTCACACCCAGTAGCCGCAACTGCTCGTTCTTAGCGACGATAAAACAATAAGTCACTTTCGTCAACTAAAGCCATTCGGCGGGTCGAAAGGTGACAACCTACTCGCCTTCGTCATCGTTGTTGGATAAATTGCAATCAAAGGGAAACTAAGCGGCAGAAAGGTGCGTCCAACAACTTGTATACCGTAGCAACAGGGCGGAGGTCAAGCAGCGTCTAAAGCAGGAAACCTTATGCACACCACAGCCGGTTCTACGTACTGGAATGATTCGGAACTTACCTGATCAAGGATTATCTAACCTAGTTTAGGTCTGCGGAATCCATCAAACGTTGTACATTTATGGGGCTGCATCTGCTCCGTACTCTTCTACTCTGGGCTGACATAGAGTCAAAACCAGGGCCAGAAATATACACCTGCTGTGTATGAAAGAGACGCTTGCATGAAAACTCCATCTGGGTCAGGTGCGAGGGCGAGTTGGCACACAATTGGTCTCCTAAGGCACACAAAGGTGTTGCAAATCAGCTGCAACGGGGTTCAGAGCAAGATCGAGGAGATAACCGTCATGGGTCGGCATGGAATATTAATAGCTGCGGCCACGAGGCGAATCTGCACAGCAACTCTACTTAGTTGAATTGCGCCGGATACAATGTTCACCGTCGATATCGCGAGCGAGATAATGATGGGGGCCTAGTATTTATTTTTTTTGCCTAAGACTATGAGAAACCCATCCAAAACCTACAACCAAAATTTCAAAAAAATCAGTTCAGCCGATCTCGAGCTTTGCGGACACAAAAAACGGCTTTCACAATATGTATATATTAGTATAGATTTCGGAACAAGAATTCGCTGAAGGTGACATTTCTACCATGGAGGAAGCAAAGGCCCACACCATTAAAGAATGGTATACTGTTTCCGCACCCAGAAAAAAGTCAGCTAAAAGTGTTTCTTTCAACACATGATTTGGTAACTTTAACTAAATATTGTAAGTATAACCAACTTACGTGTTGAGAGAAATATATTTAGCTGACTTTTTTCTGGTTGCAAGAAATACTAAAAATTCATAAAAATCGCCATTCAAGAAATGGAAAAGAAAGTTTTTTTTATCAAAGCAGCTTAAATCAGTTTACTGCCCTCAACAGACCCACCGCCCCCCCTAGTTCCGCCCCTGAGTACATGTCGTATGGCTGGTCGAGTAATTCACGAAACTACGCTTAAAATTAACGCCCTCAAATTCCCGAATTATTTTTAAAAAAACATTTTTAGAGAACATCCCGCACTAAATAATTTGTAGCTCCGTTATTTGTTCACCAATTTTTAACCGACTTCACAAAACGAAGAAGGTTACAAATTTGTCGGAATATTTTTTTATTAAATTTTTTTTATGTATGTGCCTGCATAACTTTGGACCACGTTTACTGATTTCTATAATTTTTTTTTTAGGGAAGGTGTTCCTTCACAGGTGGTCCCATATTAATTTGGTTTAAATCCGATCATCTCATCATAAAGAAATTAAAGATAATCTTAAATTTTTATATGAGAATTGAAGTCGTTTTTTTTGGTTACAAATTACTTGTAGGTTTTTAGATGGCTTTGAAGAATATTCATTATATTTCAAAAAATAATAAGTATTGTGAGGACCTTGTAAATATGCGTAAAATTTTTGGAATAAATTTGAAATTTACACAAATTTTTTAAATGTTTTCCACTTCTACCACAATTTCCGCCACAATCTCAAAGAAGATAGATAGATAGTTGGTTGGGTAAGGCACTGCGACCGGTGGGTCTATTGTGCCCCTAGCTCAACCAGAGTGTCTAAAAACTTCATAATAGACCCCAGGGACAGTGAGTGCATGTGCTCCTCTCGTGGCTAGACGTGCCCTATGCTCCTATACCTCCTGCGCGCAACAGCCTCACACCCAACAAGAAGGTGCAGGGGAGTTTCCCTGGCGGCATCGCAGAAGCGACACAGGTCGCTGGACCAGATTCCTAGTTTGTAAATGTGCCCTCTTAGCATACAGTGGCCAGTCAAAACTCCTGTAATAATCCTCAGTTTATGCTTTGGAAAATTCATGAGTAGCCTGTATCTTGTCAGATTGTAACCTCCTAATAAGCTTTTCGCCCGACGTTGACCCATGGTGTCACGCCAATGCAGTTCCCTCAGTTTGCAATTGTCCCTTCTAAGCATATCCTTTATGGTACTGGGTCCCACTGCCAGAAAGGGCTCAGGTCCTCTCGGGGTCGAGGAAGCGGCTAATCTGGCCAGGTGATCAGCCTCTTCATTTCCTGCAACCCCCATGTGCCCAGGTACCCACACTAGTTGAATTTCATTAACCTCCGCCAGAGCATTAAGCCTCTCGACACACTCCAAAACCAAGGAGGACTTGATCTCGAATGACGAGAGAGCCATAAGTGCCGACTGACTGTCACTTAGTATAAATATCCTTTCATGCCTATAGTTCCTACTCATGTTGATCTCTGCGCACGTACTGATGGCATAAACCTCCGCTTGGAAGATGCTTGGGAATGTTCCCAGGGGCACCGTTAGCTTCAGCCTAGGGCCGAACACGCCTGCTCCAATCCCCGCAGGTGTTTTGGAGCCGTCAGTGTACCACTGTATTGTGCTCGCCTGTATGTGCCTTTACATAATAGAGGCACACCAGGTCACCTTGCTGTAAGTGTAAGTCCTGACCTAAGTAAGTGATATCGTCCCTGGGAAGATGAGCCAGGGGGAGCTGGGTACCTAGCTTGTCCCTGTTCCTGGATGATAACACCTTGCCTTTGCCGAAGCCCTCCCTAGCAAAGTTAAGGAGGGTTCGCTTTGCGACCTGTTCAACTAAGAGGTGCAGTGGCTCGAGTTCCAGCATTACCTCCAGCGCTGCCGTCGGGCATGTGCGCATTGCTCCCGTTATGCAAACACATGCCAGGCGTTGAAGCTTAGAGAGGGTCTGCCTCACCGTAACTAAAGTAGTCCTGGAGTACCAAGCCACCGCACCGTAAGTCACTATAGGTCTCACTATCATGGTGTACATCCATCTGAGGATCCTCGGAGTGCACCCCCAGGATTTGCCCGCCCCACATTTGCACACCATCATCGCTCTCGTGGCCTTGGAGGTGATCGCATCAACATGAGCCTTCCACAGAAGCTTGGAGTCCAGGGTAAGCCCCAGATACTTAACCTCTTTGGCGATATTGATGGCGACCCCGTCCAAATGGTTCCTCATCCCCTGAAGATTTCGTTTCTTGGGAAGGGGACTATAGCTATCTTAGAGGGATTGATATTTAAGCCTACGTCTGCGCACCACCTTTTTGCAAGGTTAAGACCCCTTTGGACGATGTCACAGAGAGTACTAGCGAACTTCCCTCTAGCAATAATCACTATGTCGTCCGCATACCCTTGGCACCGGACGCCCTCGTTAGTGAGTAGCTGTAGGAGTTCGTCCACAACTAAGCTCCACAGTAGAGGAGATGATACTCCCCCTTGTGGGCATCCTTTTGTTGTTCGTATCTGAACGACGCTGTTTCGGCAATCCTGGTCTGCAGAAACCTTGCTATCCAGGGCCGGATGGTTGGCTGAACGTCATGTTTCTCAGAAGCTCTGTCAACTCCCGAATGGGAGGCATTATCAAAGGCTCAGTCGATATCGGGGAAGGTACAGAGCACCACCTCATCACACTCAAAGGCCCCTTGTATTTCCTCCGTTAAGGCATACAGCGCAGTGTCCGTGGATCTACCCACTCTTTACGCGTGCTGATTGGAATGCAGAGGGGCTTGTTTCACAGTGTTAAACCTGATCTCATGGTCAATAATTTTCTCCATTGCCTTTAACATAAAGGATGTGAGACTTATCAGCCTGAATGACTTGGCAAGAGAGTAATCTCTCTTACCTACCTTCGGGATAAAGATGACCCTGGCCCTTTGCCACACCTTGGGAATATGGGCCAGCGCTAGACTGTCCCTCATAACATCCACCAGATGTGGAAGTAAGAGCTCTCCTCCCTGCTTCAGCAACATTGGACATATACCATCCACGCCAGGGCCCTTGTACCGTTCGAAGGAGTCCAAAGCCCACCGCACTGTTTGTCGGTTTACAAGGCTTTTAGCCAGCTTCCAGTCCGGTGGGGATGGCCTGTACGCACGGAACATAGCTTCCCCAGCGGTGGAATGGCGTCCGAGAAGTGGGCCGACAGCAGGGCGAGTGCCCTTTCCTGTTCTGTACCTGAAAAAGTCCCATTAGGTAGCCTTATAGCCAATCTGCTGGCTGTGTTGTCCTTTGCCAAAGCTTTATGAAGCCTAGCAGCTGCAGGAGTGGATGCGTTGTTTTCAGAAAAGGTCCTGAAGCTGCTACGCTTGGGCTTTCTAATCTCCTTATTGTACTTTGTCAGACTGACTGAGTATTCCTCCCAGTTCCCGGTGCGCTTTGCCCTGTTGAACAGTCTGCGCACCTCTTTTCTAAAAACCGAGTGTTCCCGTGACCACCAGGGAGACTGAGCCTTCCCCTTAGGCTTTGACACGGGACAGCTGGACGTAACGGCATCTAAGATTGTGCCGTTCAGCCTATTAACCCTGTCTTCTAACGCTATACAATCTGCCTTTCTAATCTGTACCTCTATTCTTGGTAGGTTCAGTCCAAGTACCTCTTCATATTTGGCCAAGTTTGTCTTCCTGGGGTTTCTCTTAGGGTAACCTCTCAGACAAGTAGCTCCCAGTGCAAACCGGACAATCCTGTGATCCGACAGCGAAGGCTCAGATGAGACTTTCCACTGGATGATCAAAGGGCTGGCCAGTCTTTTGCTGATAGTGATGTCAAGAACTTCCTCTCTGACCCTAGTAATGAACGTCGGTTCATTACGGACATTATGAATGCTCAGGTCTTCACTTATAATATATTCTAAGAGGCACTCTCCCCTGCGGTTAGTGTCCGAACTGCCCCACTCCATATTGTAGGCGTTTGCATCGCAGCCTAGAATGACAGGAAGTCGTCTCCTGCGGCAGAATTCCAGAAGCTGCTGCACCTCAAGGGGCGGCACGTTGGCGTTGTCCCCCGGAAAGTAGGCTGCAGCCAAGACCACCTCCATCTCTCTGCCATCAACTTTCAAGGTAGTCTGGACCGCTACCAGATCCTGTGTTAGAAACTCTGTAATGCAGAAATAATTAATATTATTTTCCAGCACTACACACGCTCTGGGCCTCTCGCAGGAGAGGTCCCAAATTACCTTATTGTCATTGTGGTTAAGGCCCCTCACCTGGCCCTTGTAGGTCCACGGTTCCTGTATTAGCAGTATACCAAGTTCCTCCGTGGCAAACCTGCTCGCAATGACCGCCGAGGCGGTCACCGCGTGATGCAGGTTGACCTGGGCTACCTCTACTGCTAGTGCCTTCAGGCGCATCTGGGGAAGACCACCGAGATAGTGTGCACCGGAGGGATGTCCCCCCCCCCTTTTTGTGCATAGCTCGGGTCCCTTCCACCCCTCAATAGCCGGAGCCTTTTCTGCCAGCCAGGCTGCAGTCCGCTCAGCCTTGCAGTCTACAAGGAGCATGCCTGACCTGAAGAACACCCCACAGAACACCAGAGGGTGCTTCCACCCTTTTAGGACCTCGTCCATGATCACATCCTGGAGTCTGGTTAGGTCCTCAGGGCATAGGGCAACTGCAGGGTAATCACAGGGCAGCACAGCCACCCGGATACCTTTAAGAGCATCAGAATAGCTGGGCTGCTGAGCGGTTCCTTCCTGAGGCTGACCTTGGCCCGTAGACCCAACAAGGCCCCTAGACTCTGTCTGAGGGGGTGTAGGCCCCCGCTGCCGCTTGGGGGACGGTGGCTGCGGTGGTGTAACCTGTAAGCACGTTCGCTTTGCTGTACCTGTGGAAGTTGCTGTTGAGTTACCTTTGGGTTCCCCGCCTCTCCGCCAGTGGCCGGCGCGGGTCTCTGCTGCTGTTGCCCGCCTCTCTGCTTTTCAGCAGGCGCGGGTCTCTGTTGCTGTTGCCCGCCTCTCTGCTTTTCAGCAGGCGCGGGTCTATGTTGCTGTTGCCCGCCTCTCTGCTTTTCAGCTTTTCAGTTCACCTGGGTTGCTGCTATGCTGCCTAACAGCGGTAGCAGCTCTATTTCCTCTGCGCTTGCGCTCTTCTCGCTCACGTTCTTCTCGCTCTACCTCCTGCCGTACTTCCGCCATAGTACGGGCTTCATTAGTAGATTTCCCCTGCCAAAGGTACCTAAGATACCATTTAACTCCCGACCCACCAAGACCAGCTCGATGGTGGTCGTCAAGGGGGGGAGTGGAGGAGGTCTGCACCTGCGAATGCGCTTCTTTCTCTCCTGTACGTGCCACCCTGACTCATGCGACGCTGTGGAGTACTGGCTGGGAGACCTACGGTGCCTACTGGCGGAACGGTGCCCGCTGCTGGAGCCATGCCTGCTCTCCGAGCGACGCCGGCCCCTGGACCGGCGACGACTCTCGGAGCGGTCACGACTCCTGGAGCGACGCCGACCTTCAGTCCNGCCTTGCAGTCTACAAGGAGCATGCCTGACCTGAAGAACACCCCACAGAACACCAGAGGGTGCTTCCACCCTTTTAGGACCTCGTCCATGATCACATCCTGGAGTCTGGTTAGGTCCTCAGGGCATAGGGCAACTGCAGGGTAATCACAGGGCAGCACAGCCACCCGGATACCTTTAAGAGCATCAGAATAGCTGGGCTGCTGAGCGGTTCCTTCCTGAGGCTGACCTTGGCCCGTAGACCCAACAAGGCCCCTAGACTCTGTCTGAGGGGGTGTAGGCCCCCGCTGCCGCTTGGGGGACGGTGGCTGCGGTGGTGTAACCTGTAAGCACGTTCGCTTTGCTGTACCTGTGGAAGTTGCTGTTGAGTTACCTTTGGGTTCCCCGCCTCTCCGCCAGTGGCCGGCGCGGGTCTCTGCTGCTGTTGCCCGCCTCTCTGCTTTTCAGCAGGCGCGGGTCTCTGTTGCTGTTGCCCGCCTCTCTGCTTTTCAGCAGGCGCGGGTCTATGTTGCTGTTGCCCGCCTCTCTGCTTTTCAGCTTTTCAGTTCACCTGGGTTGCTGCTATGCTGCCTAACAGCGGTAGCAGCTCTATTTCCTCTGCGCTTGCGCTCTTCTCGCTCACGTTCTTCTCGCTCTACCTCCTGCCGTACTTCCGCCATAGTACGGGCTTCATTAGTAGATTTCCCCT
Source organism: Rhagoletis zephyria (assembly GCF_001687245.7). NCBI lineage: Eukaryota > Metazoa > Arthropoda > Insecta > Diptera > Tephritidae > Rhagoletis > Rhagoletis zephyria. The sequence goes on along the minus strand of NW_016157517.1, from coordinate 233,337 downwards.
GCCAAAGGTACCTAAGATACCATTTAACTCCCGACCCACCAAGACCAGCTCGATGGTGGTCGTCAAGGGGGGGAGTGGAGGAGGTCTGCACCTGCGAATGCGCTTCTTTCTCTCCTGTACGTGCCACCCTGACTCATGCGACGCTGTGGAGTACTGGCTGGGAGACCTACGGTGCCTACTGGCGGAACGGTGCCCGCTGCTGGAGCCATGCCTGCTCTCCGAGCGACGCCGGCCCCTGGACCGGCGACGACTCTCGGAGCGGTCACGACTCCTGGAGCGACGCCGACCTTCAGTCCGCTGCCTGCTTGCGGAGCGATGCCTGTTCTTCAGGAGAGATGCACCTGCTCCCTTGAGGCCTTCCGAAAGGGGCTGCACCTGATCCACGCTGCCACTGCTGGTGCTTGGCTTTTCGTCATCTCTGGCGTGCTCAATGAAGAGGGCAGCCTCTTCTTCGGTCAGGCTCTCAAGGAAGCTGCCCCTGCGCCTGGTGCCTTTACCCCCGCCAAGCATGTTACTGCCGTTCGTGGCCGTTGCTGTTTTTAGTGCTCCTGTTGCTGAACTCGCAGCAGTTGCTGTAGTTGTTGCTGTTGCTGTAGTAGCTGCTGTTAACGCTGTTGCTGCTGTAGCAGCAATAATTGCAGTTGTGGCAGTTGCTGACGTTGTAGCTGTAGCTGTCGGTGTTTTTGCGCTGGTTTTCGCGCCTGGTTTAGCATTTTTTCCTGCTGTTGGTTTTGTTGTATTTGTTGTTGTTTTTAAAAGTTTAGTTGTATTCATCTTGTTCGTACGACTGCCTGCTCGACGCGGCGAGCTCAGCAGTCAAGTCACTAGAAGGGGATCTTATCTGGTCCGCCGCGCCAGCGCCCCATGTCGCGGTAAGGCCACCGTAACTCCTCGATGCGGCCCGGTGTCTAAGAGGCGCCGTTCTAATACAGCCGGACTATACCCTCCTGGCTGCAAGCCGTCCAATAGGAACCCTGGACTAGGAGGTGGCAGTTCTTGGTCACCGTTCGCCGGCAGCCCTGATCTGGAGAAAAGGCAGCGCAGAAGCGACGAGCGCGTCTACGATGCCCCAGACCAGAAAAGGGCTGGTCAGCGATTCAGCTAAGCCCCCGCACCAACGGCAAGTTGCCTGCCCTACCGAGGGTGATAGATCCTATAGTTATTACCAAAAAAAAAGTGTTTTATTCTGAGCAAAACTAGGTACCATTTATAAAAATCAATGGACAAATTCTGATGTTATGAATTTTCTAAACAAATTTCCAAACTTACTTCCATGTAATTTCACAGGAAATTTGAATCCGTTGGATTGGATTCACTTTAAGGTTTCAATAGTTTGTCTTCTTCTTTTTTTTGGCGTTGTAACCGCCTAAGTGATTTTGGTCGAGTTCAGCAAAGCACGCCAGTCGTTTCTCTTCTGTGCCAGCTGACGCCAATTGTAAAGGCCAAGTGAAGCCAAGTCCTTCTCCACCTGATCTTTCCATCGCAGTGGGGGCCTCCCTATTCCTCTGCTACCACCAGCGGGTTCCGAGTTTAATACTTTCTGAGCTGGAGCTGCACTATGTCCATGTCGTTGTACAGCTCATACAGCTTATCGTTCCATCGTCTGCGGTACTCGCCGTCGCCAACGCGTAAAGGCCCGTAAATCTTCCGCAAAATCTTTCTCTCAAACACTCCAAGAGCCGCCTCATTGGATGTTGTCATTGTCCATGCTTCTGCGCCATATACCAGCACGGGCATGATGAGTGACTTATAGAGCGTGGTTTTCGTACGTCGAGAGAGGACTTTACTCCTGAATTGCCTACTCAGTCCAAAGTAGCACTTGTTGGCAAGAGTGATTCTACGTTGGATTTCAATGCTGACATTATTATCGGTGTTAATGCTGGTTCCCAAGTAAACGAAATTCTCTACTTTCTCGAAATTGTAACTGTCAACAGTGACGTGGGTGCCAAGGCGCGAATGTGCTGACTGTTTGTTTGATGACAGGAGATACTTCGTCTTGTCCTCGTTTACCACCAGACCCATGCGCTTTGCTTCCCTATCCAACTTGGAAAAGGCAGAACAGACTTCGCGGTTTTTGTTACCGATGATGTCGATGTCATCGGCATAAGCCAGCAATTGCACGCTCTTGTAGTAAATTGTTCCTGAGCGGTTCAGTTCTGCAGCTCTTATTATCTTCTCCAACATCAGATTAAAGAAGTCACATGAAAGGGAGTCGCCGTGTCTGAAACCCCGTTTGGTGATGAACGTCTCGGGGAGGTCTTTTCC
>NW_016157517.1:218871-230287 GCF_001687245.7 Rhagoletis zephyria | reverse complement strand
CATCTTTCTCTTTGACACCATGTCTGAAATCCCACGTGATCTGTCAAATACTAATGCATGAAAATCCTAACCTCAAAAAAATCACCCGTTATAGCGAGCCGTTTTCTCCATGCAGACACCCGCTTGCAGCCGCACCTATTGGTGAACAGAAGCTGTAGACTTCAGTGAGCCCTTAAACCGAATAAGTCGGAGTGGCCCCACCGAAGCTCCCTCTCTTTCTTCCGTGACCCAAGGCTCCACTTGGATTCGTTACCGCATCTCGCACATGGGTTGCTCACGTTGCCCAGAGTGTGCGAACGAGGACGCAAGAGTCGTTTGTCTAGGAAAATTATAATTTGCTTATTATAAAAAGTGCAATAGCTTAGAAATTGTTTGTGACTTTAACGAACGGTGCCTAGTTTTCCTCAGAATTAAACATTATTTTCAAAGTAATGGCTCTAAAGGCTGATACACATACAACTTTCTTCGCTTTGCTTGATAGTTCTTTGCTTTGACATATAAGATCGATGTAGGCATATGCATGAGTATGCTCACATAAAAAACGTTTGAAGCAAAGCAAAGCAAAACGAAGCAAAATCTTGGGCAACTCTCAACTTTTGCCCGCTTTGGCAATCAGATGTCTACATGTATCTTTTCTCGTGCGCTTGCATTTGCATTTAATGACAAAAATAGGGTAAATAGGAATTTTTATTGCTATTATTAATGCATATTATTATATTGTTATCTATTTTACAGATAAAATATATGGAGGAAAAGGAGAACGCAAAAGCTGTCAAAGCGTTTATTGTAGCATACCTTCTGCGTTTCACGCTTTGTTGTCAAAGTTTGAACTGTCAAGCAAAGCGAGGAAAGTTGTATGTGAAGAATGGCCCTTAAGAGACTGTTTTCATTTGAAATTTTGGCAAAACGTATTGTAGAATTGCGAAAAATAATAAAAATTGTTGTAAATTTCAGATTTAATCCAAAAATTTTCCTTATCATTTATTTAAATAGTACACGTATTCTTCTTTCTTAAGACATACACTGGCGGCAGTGTTACCGCTGAAAATTTTTCGAAAGTCGCAAAAAAGTGTCACAGCCGAAAAAAGTGTCTTCAAGTCATTCCAATCGTTTATACCATGTAAATAAAGACTTTCAATATTTTACCTTTCGAAACATATTGGGGCATATTCATAGTCGAAAAAAAATCTACTCTAAGGTTAGTTATAACCGGGGAACGGATTTTTAGGACCTAAACATCTATTAAAAAGGCAAAATAAAATAACGAAATAGGCTATAAAAGGCAAATTTAAATAGCGAAATAGGCAGGAAAAGCCACTAGAAATCGCAAAAGAATGCACTAGAAAAAGACAAAAACCGAAAAACAATTAAAACATACATTTATTTCAGAAATGTTTATTTACAAGTAAAAAAGAAAAACTATGAACTAGTTCCATTATGTGAAAAGTTTCAACTTTGAATCTTGCACTATTTTCTCCATTCGAGTTTTTAACTCACAAAACTTTAATCTCTATAGTTGTAGTAACACTGAACCACAAGATGCATTTTGAAGTTTTCTGGCAGCATTTTCATTAGGTTTTTGCGAAAATAAGTCTTGAATGTACTAAACGTGCTTTCGAACGTGAGTTGAGTGAGTGAGTGAGTGGCGCCCAATTTAAATATCGAACGTTTAAAACCTTCATAATATCAGGAATAAGGGCTTTTTCCTTGCCCTTTAAAACTAAAGGCCAGTATGCAGCTCTCAAAAAACGGACAAGAAAACAATTGCCATTATTTCGTGTGTGTGTCCAAGGAATTTTGATATCTGATACTTCACAACCTGTTGCCTCACTCTTTCCTCAAGAAATAATGGAACGGGCATATATTTCTGTCGCAAACATGGGTTGCCTTGTGCTCTTTTTTCACAAAAAAACTTTTGAAAACCTACTAGAAAGCGTTGCAAATTTCTAAAGAACTGCGTACTGCCTTAAGAAAATTTGACACACGAAAATTTTTAAGCCATTTATTGTACGTTATTTTATATCGAGTTTGTGCTTTTCTTGAGAGCTGCATACTGGCCTTTAAGGTAGAAAAGGCAAAAACAGGAAAATATCTTAAAAAAGGCAATATCAAATGTGTATGTATGGAATTAATGAAAGCTAAATCGTGGACATTCTTAATCGAGTATACTCTATCCCTTCAGCAGAAAAAGGCAATTTCTATAAAATCCGTTCCCTGTTTATAACTTTTTGACATAGTTTTCGACGGAAAATCATCATCATCACAATTGGTCTCTTAAGCCACACAAAGGTATTACAAATCAATTGCAATGGACTTCAGAGAAAGATCGAGGAGATAATCGTCTTCATGCGTCGTCATGGAATATTAATAGCTGCGGTCAAGAGACGAATCTGCACAGAAACTCAACTTTGTTGAATTGCGCCGGATACAATGTTCACCATCGATATCGCGAGCGAGATAATGGTGGGGGCCTAGTATTTATTTTTTTTTGCCTAAGACTGAGAAACCCATCCAAAACCTACAACCAAAATTTAAAAAAAATCAGTACAGCCGATCTCGAGCTTTGGGGACACAAAAAAACGGCTTTCACAATATGTATATATTAGTATAGATTTCGGCATAAGATTTCACTGAAGGTGACATTTCTACCATGGAGGAAGCAAAGACTCACACCATTAAAGGATGGTATACTGTTTCCGCACCCGGAAAAAGTCAGCTAAAAGTATTTCTTTCAACACATGATTTAAACAAAATTTTGTAAGTGTAATCAAATTATGTGTTTAGAGAAATATATTTAGCTGACTTTTTTCTGGTTGCAAGAAACTTTAAAAATTCATAAAAATGCAAGAAATGGAAAAGAAAGTTTTTTTATCAAAACATCTTAAATCAGTTTACTGCTCTCAACAAACCCACTGCCCCCCGTAGGTCCGCCCCTGAGTACATGTCGTATGGCTGGTCGAGTAATTCACGAAACTACGCTTAAAATTAACGCCCTCAAATTCCTGACTTATTCTTAAAAAACATTTTTAGAGAACTTGTAACCAAGCGTTTTTGCTTGCCCCGATGCTTCTTCTAAAATGCTGGGGTATACTCGCCGTGTCATGGTTCGTTACAATAAATTTGTAGTTTCGGGGCTCTGGTAAATCGTACGTTATTATTTAATTTTCCTTAATTTCTATAAAAGAACATATATCAAATAACAATTTGACACATTCGGTAGCGTCACTTGCAGTGACGGGTAACGGCTCCTTGTTCCGTTAAGAGCCCGTTAGGTTGTAGTGGCGTGACTTTGGTACTGGTGGGCAGCGCTCTGCTGACGCCGCTGAGTGGCACGCTGCTAACGTCTATAAGCGGTGTTCTGGCCGCGTCGGTATGTAGCGCTCTTGCAAGGTGGGTTGCGCTCTGGTCGTGCCGGTGAATGGCGTTCTAACAACTCTGGTGACGCCGGTAGGTGGCGCTCTTGTAATGCGGAGGGTAGCGCTCTGGCCACGCCGATGTGTGGTGCTCCGGTGACGCCGGGAGTAATATTTTACTCGCGGCGCTGGGCTGCCCTCTGCGGCGTTGACAAGTGGCGCTCTATTCGCGCCGGAGAGTATCGCGCTAATGACGCTGGAGAGTATCGTTCTACTCGCGCCGTTGGGCGGCGCTCTGGCGACGTTGATAAGTGGCGCTCTGTTCGCGACGGAGAGTCGCTCTAGTGGCGCTGTTGACGCCGCTCTGCTGACGGCGGTGAGAAGCGCTCTTGTAGGCGCTGTCGATGTCCATCTGCTAACGGCGGTGCTGACTACGGGCGTGCGGATGTCGCCCGTACGTGGTTCCACGAGAGGCTGTGGTGAGAGCGTGTGTAGCTTATGGCGCTGCCACTGGGAAGGTGACGTCCAGCCCGACGCTCAAGCCGGTGCAGAAGAAATCACCCTACCAGCAGCTGTTGCAGAAGTGGAATCAGGCCCGACGCTCGAGCCGGTGCGGAAGAAGTCAGTTCTTGCCAGTAGCCGTATGTTGACGACCACAGTCTCGTGCTGACTGCCTCGTTTCTTGTCGCGCTACTTCTTTACTAGGCTATGTGCTTGATGTTGCTGTGTGATGTTGCGTTGCTATGGCAGCGAAGAGGTTGTCGAGTGTTGCTATGACTTGTGTTGCCGTGGTTTGCTGCGTGGCCAGTTGCGCTGACTTGTGTTGCTTTGGGTTGACTGGTTTGGTTGTTGGTGCGTAAGTTTGTGTGGGCTTAATTCCCTGGGGACATTTAGTCCTCACACTCCCCCTCTACTTGGTGGTCTGGAACTCCTTTGGCTCCTGGGTGGATGTGCGCGGTTGAATGGTTGGTTGGAGTGACGTATAAATTTAACATTGGTTAATTAATTCAATTATTCACTTGGTCTTTCCCCTTTTTTTCTTTTCTTAATAGTCTCCTTGTTCTTGTATGGCCTCGCTGGTATGATATGCTTTTAGTTCCGCGATACTGGCCGTTTTTTCTCTCCCTCCATCGGTCTTGCATAACTGGACGATCACAGGTGATATGTATCTCAGGATTTTGTAACGACCGCAATATTTGGGTCCAATTTCGCTGCGAATCCGTCCGCAGCCTTAGATAGATGGTGTTCCTTGACGAGGACTAGTTCGCCAACCCTAGGAAACCATTTTCGCTGTCTGAGGTTGTAGAGGCGGGCCTGGTCCTTCGCCGCTCTCTCCATGTTTTGCCGGACAATCCTGAATGCCTCCTGCATCCTGCTGGACTTCTCCTCGGCAGTAGGGGGAATAGTGCCCGTCCCAATGTTGATCTCATCAAAGAGCGCTCCAGGTAGTCGTGGCTCACGGGCTTGGACGAGAAAAGCTGTGCTGTACCCAGTAGAGGCGATGACGCCGGTATTTATGGCTAGCTCAATTTCGGTGAGGAGGTCATCCCATCGCTGGTGTTGCGATCTGGTGAGTTGAGCTATGATTCGCTTGACCGTCCGGTTAGCGCGTTCCGTTGGGTTCTCCTGGGGGCGTGTATGGCGCGGTAAACTGTTGTCGTATTCCCATCTCTTGGAGGTAGCGTTGCCACAGCGTGCTGGTGAACTGGACGCCGTTGTCCGGGATGAGTATCTTCGGAACGCCAAATCTCGCTAGGATTCGTTCTCTGAATGCACGGCGTAGTCCTTCTGCCGTGGCACGTCTCATTGTGACTATCTCTACCCATTTGCTGAAGCGCTCGAAGAATACCAATATCCTGGTGTTGCCATGTGTAGATCGCGGTAGGGGTCCGACGAAGTCTGTGCAGACCGTTGCGAAGGGCTCCGAAACCACCTGTGACAGCATTTTGCCCGCTGGTTTCTGTTGACCTTCCTTGTATTTTTTGCAGAAATCGCACTGGCGTACGTGGCGGCTGATATCTCGAAACATACCTGGCAAATAATATCGGTTGGCAATCCGCGCCACTGTCCGCCGGATGCCCATGTGGCCGGAGCTGGGTACATCGTGGTTCTCCTGTAGCACCCGCTGGCGAAGGTGGGTTGGTACGCATAACTTCCAGGGCACTGCTTCCTCATCCTGGCTTCGGCACGGGATATGGCGGTAGAGTTGTCCGTCCTGCACCATATATTCCGCGTATTTTTCCGGATTGGCGTACTTCGCCCAAGCGCTTATGCCACCACTTGCATCGTGGTTCCGTCGTTATCGCTTGTGGAGGGTCTCCTGTGGGTGCCGTGAAAGTGCGTCCGCGACCAGGTTGAGCTTCCATTTTCGATATTCTGTATCAAACGTATGCTGTTGCAATTCTAGGGCCCACCTCGCTATACGGCCCGAAAGGCTCTCGATCGAGTTCACCCACTTCAGCGACATGTGTTCGGTGATCACCTTGAATCCGTATCCCTCTAGGTAGGGCCTCATCTTCTGGATTCCCTAAACGATGGCAACACACTCCTTCTCTGTGGGCGAGTAGTTGGCCTCCGCTTTGTTTAATTTCCTGCTGGCATAAGATATTACGCGGTCGCCTCCTTCTAACTCTTGTGTCAGTACCGCTCCCAGGCCAAAGTTACTAGCGTCCGTCTGTAGGGTGCATTGCTTGTTAAAATCCAGACACGCGAGTACGGGGGCCTCGGTGAGCTTCCGCTTGAGGGTGTTGAAAGCCTCTTGTTGTTCGACTCCCCACTTCCAATGCTTACCCTTTTCCAGGAGTGCAGTTAGTGGTTGGCTTAACGTGGCGAAATCGGACACGAAGCGACGGTACAACGAGGCTATCCCGAGGTACTGGCGTACTTCCTTCACGTTAGACGGTGGTTTTATTTCTTGGATTCCCTTGCCACTGACCACATGATCCAAGTATCGGAGTTCCTTCTTGAAGAAGTCGCACTTCTCGGGGTTGATACGGAGATTCGCGCGTTGTAGTCGTGACAGTACTTCTCGTAGGTTTTGTACGTGTTCCTCGAAGATGGAGCCTATGACGATGATGTCGTCTAGGTAGGCGAAAGCGTGGGGTTCCNTTTCTTGGATTCCCTTGCCACTGACCACATGATCCAAGTATCGGAGTTCCTTCTTGAAGAAGTCGCACTTCTCGGGGTTGATACGGAGATTCGCGCGTTGTAGTCGTGACAGTACTTCTCGTAGGTTTTGTACGTGTTCCTCGAAGATGGAGCCTATGACGATGATGTCGTCTAGGTAGGCGAAAGCGTGGGGTTCCATTTCTGGGCCGATGACCTGGTCGAGTGCTCTCTGAAATGTTGCTGGCGCGGAGTGCAAGCCAAACTGCATGACGCGCCATTGAAATAGTCTGCTCCCCAGTACGGTGAAGGCGGTGTATGGACGACTGTTCGGTCCCAGGGGTATCTGCCAGTAGCCGTTTTTGAGGTCTAGGCTTCTGATATACTTAACCCTACGTAACTTGTCCAGTATCTGTTGTATTCTGGGTAAGGGGTATGCGTCAGGTACTGATCGGGCATTTAGTTGCCGATAATCCACACACAGCTTCCACTTGCCGTTTTTCTTCCGAGCCAACACGATGGGCGCGCTATGCGGGCTACAGGAGGGTTCGATGCACCCTTTGGAGAGAAGCTCGTCGATCTCTGCGTTGATGATGGCCTGCATCGCTGGGTTGCGCGGAAAGTACCGCTGCTTGATGGGGCGGGCGTCGGTCATGACGATCCTGTGCTCCACCACGTTGGCCACTCCGCTCATGGTTTCAAACTTCTCTAGTTCTTCCGCTAGGAAGACGCGTATTCGTGTTGCATCGTCTGTATGGTTACCGCGTGGCATCCCCGCGGAAGTGCGCTCATCGACGCTCCCACTGTGGTCGTCATGGTCTACTCTGTTGACCCTCTCGCTCCTGGATCGGCCTTTCCGTCGGTGCTTCCTCGTAGCCGCCCCCTGCGGGGTGGTATTACTTACTGTGGGTGAGGTGCTATTCTCCGTGGTTTGTGACGTAATGGGCGGTGCCGGCTGTGTAGTCGGTTCGGTGAGTACGACGTGTTGACCGCCGCAGGATACTGCAGCTCCCATGCTTCCCAACGTGTCCAGGCCGAGCACGAGGACGTCTATTGCACCTGGCATGATGTATATCACTGCGTGGTGAATCGCTCGTCCGAGACGAATCTCGATCTTCATGGCCTCGAAAACGTTGCTACTGGTACCGTCGGCCATGTGTACTTTGAGGGCTACCGTTATTCTTTCTCCGCTTCCTACGGTTGCCACATATTCCGCTAGGGTGGTGGATATGAAACTCTTCGAGGCGCCGGTATCGATGACGGCCTCGACTTGCTCCCTACCCAAGTAGACCAGGGCGTACACTCGACCGTGGTCTTGACGCATGGTTATGGGCGTATCGACGCTGGGTTCGGTGGGCTCACCGCGCCGTGTTCTTGGTAGAGCCCTCCGCCGATTCCCTGACGCCGGCGACAGCATTCACTCGTACGGACATTGGCCCGACCGCACTCCCAACAGAATAACTTCCGTGCATTGCGACATCGCCTGGCATAGTGCCTTTCCTGTCCACATCTCCTGCATACGTTGTTGGGGTCGAAGCTCTGATTCGTGGATAGGCCACGACGCTGTGTGTTCGCCGCTGAGTGGTGTGATGTGACTGGCGGTTGCGTGGTGGTCCTCATCGGGTTGTCGCCGGTGACATGCCTTGCCACCTCTCGTCGTGGTGGTTCCTCCGTCCGTGTGTAGTTTCCACTAAAGTAAAACGAGGTTCTTGATTTTAAATTCCATCAGTTTTATTTGCGCGACAATTCTACTCTACTTGACAGTTTGATGCTGACTGACATAAGAATATATTATATATTACATATACAGCAGCGGCTGCAAGCAAAGCCAGAGATTGGTGAAGAGAATAGCGGGAGATTCCTTGGAAAATGTCCGTTCCCTTTGGTACTCAAAATAACAATAAGGCTGCCAGATTGTACATGCCGCCCCCAATGCTGAGCCCAGCATTATGAACCGAAGCGCCTCTGATTTGCTATGACATCGTTTCTGATCTGGTTTGATGTAGGTTGTGGGTTTCACCTATAATAAGGTAAGAGATAAAAGGTTAAGTGTGTGCAAGAGTGCTAGTTAAGCAGAGTAGTATCCCTCGCTTCGCTGGTAGATGGTATTGGCAATCGACAAATTTTCGTTACCGAACGCTTATAAAGGCCGTGTTGGGTACGAACAGTAACTACTCGTACAAGTTGGTCTGATCCTGGACCAACCATTGAGTGGGGGGTAGTTTATCATCTTTCACCAAAACCAGCTCGTTTACACAGAGATTTGGCTCCTCCTGCCTCCATTTTGGTCGTGCTTGCAAATGAGAGAGCCAGTCTGCTGACCATCTGGTCCAAAATTGTTGTACCAATCGCTGCATATCAAAATACTGCGCTGTAAGGGATTTTCTATCAGGAGTGGTTTCAGGTGGTGAAAGTAAGGCGTCCCCGACCAAGAAGTGCCCCGGAGTTAACACAAAGAGGTCATCGGGGTCGGATGTCAGCGGGCACAAGGCCCTTGAATTAAGGCAGGCTTCGATCCTTGCCAGGGTTGTGGACAGCTGCTCGTAGGTTAGTCTTGTTCCGCCGATAATGCGTTTTAGATTATATTTGATGGATTTTACTTTAGCCTCCCACAGCCCGCCAAAATTTGGAGAGTACGGGGGGCTGAAATGCCAATTTATGTTTTGTACGGCTAATTGAGGTACAATATCACTCTCAACTTCTTCGACAAATCGCCTTTGATTAATTTTCAAAATTTTATCAGCTCCAACAAAATTGGTGCCGCAGTCGCTATACAAGTCCTGATATATCCCACGGCGGGCAATGAAACGCTGTAACGCCCATAAAAAATGCTCCGTTGTCATGCCAGTAACTGCCTCTATATGCACCGCCTTCGTAGCCAGGCATATGAATATGGCTATATAACCCTTGTAAACCGTATGACCGCGATGTTTTGACGATTTCAGCTCGATGGCCCCCGTGTAATCAACACCTGTTGCGTAGTAAGCGCGTTGAGGAGGGTTAACGCGTTGCGTGGGTAAATCTCCCATTAATTGTGTAGTGGGCTGTGGGTTATTACGAAAGCACTTGATGCAATTTTTAAGATGGTTGCGCACCGTTTTGCGCGCATGTATGATCCAAAATTGTTTTCGGATGGTACAAAGTGTTAATTGGATACCACCGTGTAGGGTATTGAAATGAGCGTTGTCAATAATTAACTTCGTTACATGGTGGTTACTCGGCAATATCATTGGGTGTCGTTGGTCGTAAGGGAGGAGAGAATGCTTAAGCCGACCGCGTACACGAAGAACTTTTCTTTCTCCGAGAAACGGCGTTAAGCTGACGAGTTTGCTGCTATTTGGCACAACTTGTTTGGTTTCGATCAAATGTATTTCTGTTCGAAAAGCTTCTTGTTGCACCAGTCGAACGATACAAAACAAACTTTGTTGTAACTCACTTGGAGTCAGTGGGCCACCTTTTGGTCCCTCGTGGTTAATTTTACGCTGAAGATTATAATAAAATCGTAACATCCAAGCGGTGATGCGTTGAAGTTTCTTAAGTGAAGAAAAACGTTGTACAAACGATGAGATTGCAACAACTGCATGAATATGAACTTTAGCCGGTTTTTCTTCCAGTGTTGTATCACCGACATCTAACGCGTTAATGGAGCAAGTTGGCCAAGTTGACTTGGGCTGCGTTAGCAACCCTGGTCCATTCCACCAGAGTTCCAAATCTTTCAACTGTGTTGGTGATAAACCGCGCGTGGCGCAATCACCAGGGTTTTCTTAAGTGCCAACATGCCTCCATTGACTAGGTGTACTGTGCGACAATATTTTGCTTATACGATTTGCTACATATAGTTTCCATCTGTTGAGATCACCGTGAATCCAATAAAGGACAATTGTTGCGTCTGACCAGAAGTAGACTGGCAGTTTTCCATACACTGGCTTGAGGGTGTTCTGAACCCAATTGGAGAGATCCAATGCCAGCACAGCGCCGCATAACTCCACTCGAGGGATTGTAAGTGAGCCGATAGGCGTGACCCTGCTTTTAGCGGCGACTAGGTATGTGTAAATGTCCTTCTTGCTGTAGTGCAAGCGTAAATATACCGCTACAGCATATGCCGAGGAGGAGCCATCACAGAATGCATGTAGTTCTACCGACTGAAGTTGTTGTTGCGTCGAGTAATGTAACCAGCGTGGAACAGAGATCGCCTTTACCTGTGGCAATTCAGTAACAAACCTTTGCCAGTTCGCATTGATAGTCGGAGGCAATTCTTCATCCGAACCTAGAGCTACATAATGATCATCATCACGTTTAATTTTCGTTGCCCAAATCTCCTTTAGGATTACCTTCGCTGCTACAGTAATCGGGGTAAGAAATCCAAGGGGATCGAACAAACGGGCAATGGTTGACAGAACCGATCATTTTGTTACGCTGGAGTTGATAGCAAATTTGACTGAGAAAGTGAAAGAGTCGAGATTCGGCTGCCAATGCAGGCTAAGCATTTTGATCGTCTCGTTAGTGTTGAGTTGTTGTGCTGGATCATACGATTGATGCTCGTATGGAATAGGGTGCAAAAATTCAGGAGTGTTACTGGACCATTTTCTGAGTTCCATGCCAGCTGACTTTAACGCCGCTATCAGTTGATCACGCAACAGTGTTGCATTAGCAATTGAATCACTTCCGCTTAGTACATCGTCAACGTACATCTCGTGAAGCAAAATATTCTCAGCGAGGGGGAATCGGTGTTTTTCATCGTGCGCGAGCTGATGAAGAACTCTAATTGCAGTGTACGGCGCGGACGCTGTTCCAAAGGTCACCGTCGTGAGACAGTATTCGCAAACATGTCCATCTTTGTTGCGCCACAATATGCGTTGATAATTTGNTCCGTCGTGAGGCACTATTCGTAAACATGTCCATCTTTGTTGCGCCACAATATGCGTTGATAATTTGAATCCTCTAGGTTCATGTCGATA
>NW_016157517.1:209952-213885 GCF_001687245.7 Rhagoletis zephyria | reverse complement strand
TTTGGTAGTGACACTCGTTTCTTTCACCACAGCGTGATGCGGCAGTACACAGGATGTTACGGTTAGCTGGTTACATTTGGTAGTTGAGCAGTGCAGTTCCTCCATTGTCCTAGCTGGGCGAATTTGGTTCAGGCGAAAATAGTCCTCAATTCCATCCTCATATTGCTCACGGAGATCGGCATTACGCTGGAGTCGACGTTCTAGCTGATGAAATCTGTTCAGTGCAATTTGTTTCGACTTGCCTATAGTTTGGTTAGGATCATATAATGACTTCAGAGGCAAACGAACCAGATATTTACCATTTGCTTGTCGAGTGTAAGTGCTACGGAAAAAATCTTCGCACCACTGGTCTTGAGCGGACATTGGTACAGAAGTGGGCACATGTTCGTTCTCAAAGAATTTTCGTACAAGCCCTTCAAGCTCAAGATTGCTGTGGTGGCAGCGAATAGTGACAATAGAACGATCGCAAATGAGTTTTTTGGGCAATAGGTTGGTTAACATGGCCAATGCGGGTTTCCGGCTCCAATATTTGGGCGATCATGTCTGCGCCGATAATGAGGTCAATTCTTTTCGGCTGGTAGTATTTGGGATCGGCGAGAGCGAGTCCTCGTAGATGTGCCATATCTTGTGGCACAATTTCCTGGCTGGGCAGGGGTGCTGTGAGTTGCTTCAGAACATAAGCAGACTCAATATGAGCGGCGAAGCATGAACGAAGAGTGCAGCTAACCAATGATCGTGATTTGCTAAATAGGTTTGGGCCTACTCCGCATATATCTGCAGCTGTGGGATGACGCTGCAGGCCTAATTGCTGAACAGCATTTTCTGTAATAAGCGTTCCTTCGGATCCTTGATCGATCAAAGCGTGTACTATCGCCGATCGATTCGTGATTTCGTTGCACAGCACTACTGACGCCGTGGCAAGAAGTATGTGTCTCGGCCCCTGTACGGGGATCCTATCGACACCCAATTGTGTTGAATTTGCCGCTAGCNGTTGGATTTGCCGCTAGCGTAGAATGAGCGCGAGTGAAGCGCCTTGCCTCTAAAACTGCTGTCGAAAGAGAAGGTGTGTTTGAAGAAATTGGAACTGATTGTTCTTGTGGAGGTGCTGAAACGTTGCTGAAATTGGATAAAACGCGTNACTGGAGGCAATTTTTGATGCTAGTGCACTTAGAAAGTGCATGAGCCTTACTTAAGCAATTAAGACACAGCTTTGCCTTATCAACGATTGCCTTCCTCTCATAGCAATCTTTTGAGAGAAAGGTTGGACAGCGGCGTATAATATGTGCTTGACCACATAAAGCGCATGATTCAACTTGAGCTGTGTTGACGTTTGGAGCAGCGTGAAAACTTTTAGCATTAACCATCGATCTCTGAATGGGTTTTGAGTTGTTATAATTGAAAGGGGTTTGATGTTTTGTATCCTTTGGAGATTTAACTGCAGATGAAGCAGTAAAGGTCATGCTGCGATTTTCGATTGCATCGATTTCTAAAATACGAGTATTTAAAAACGCTTCCAGCTCACCGAATGTTGGTATATCGGTTTTACTTCCAAGATGTCGCTCCCATGCGGTATGCGTGTCGGTTGGCAGCTTGGTCGCAAGATAATGAGAAACCCAGTGGTCACATCCACGCTAATGAGTGGATGTAGAATTGTTCACATTTTTCTTTGATTTTTGGGTATTTGTAAACTGTTACAAAGTTTTGTTTGAATTTAACAATTTTAATTTCTGCATATTCTAAAATATTTATGGTTAAAACATTTGTTTTTTCTTTCGCAATGATTTCTGTGATTTCTTCTAAGTCTAATGAAGTTGACAGGAAGTTGTTATTTTTTGCTAAATTAATTGTAGTTAGGAGAGTATTTAGTTCATTGTAGACTTCTGTGAGTATTAATTTTTCAGAGAAATCCTTGGGGTTTAATTTCTTTAACATTTTTTCGAAATTACTATTTATTATTTTTTGTTTATTATGTCCCTCAATTAATTGATTGATTCTTGTCTGTATCTCTACTTCATCATCGTGGTCTGGTGTGCCCGTTATCCATTTTAATATTGTCCCTAATGCGTTTAATCCTCTTCTAAATCTATTAACTGGATTTATCTGTTTTATTAATATTTCAATTTTTTGGTGTAATATTTTCATTTCAGGATTTGAATCTAAATTATATTTTGAGTTTAATATATTTTGGTATGGTGTTAATATTCTAGTTAAATTTGTAATATGATATAAATAATCGTAGCTATCAAATATAAAAGCTGGATTCGTTTCTATTAATATATAATCTTTTCCTTTCAGGTTTGTAATATTTGTGTCTGAACTAATTCTGTTTATGCACAGCAAGATTATTATTATTATGAGTATCATTTCTAGTTCGTACGGATGTTATCTTTGTGTATTATTCTATTATCAGTTGTTGTGACTGTTCTACCGTTATCCTGTTCAATTATTTTTTTCATGAATCTATCGTGTTTTTTATTTCTTCGGCTTCTCTTAACGTAAATAATATCTCCTTTCTTGTAAGTAATTTGTTTGTTCGGTGCCTTCTGTTGGGTGATATCTCTTTCTTGATTATGTTGAATTCTATTTCTGATGACTTTATAGTCGTATCCTCCTCTGTTGAAAAACACGTCCTCGGGTTTATGTCCTGTGACCGAGTGAATGGTTTTATTGTACTGTCGTACTGCTTCGAATATTACCTCTTCGTGTTTGCCTTTGGTTTCCTTTACTAGTAAGTTAGTTAGCTCCACTATTGTGCTGTGCGTCCGCTCTACTTGACCGTTCGTTGTCGAATGTTGTGGTGGCACTGCTGTGTGCTGTATATGTAGTCGATCGTATACAGATTTTGCTACTACATTAACGTATGTCGGGTCGTTATCGGTTGTTAGGTTCGTTGCGTATGGGAATATTTGTGATAGTATTTCATTCAAATATATGTATGTGTTTTTCCTATCTGGTATTTTTCTTATATAGCAGAATTTTGAGTATCTGTCTACTGTAGTTATATATATTTGGTTGTCCATAAAAAATGTATCCATGTGTAAATGTGTACCTACTTCATTTGGTATTGGTGTTTTTCCGTAAAGTAATTTATTCGGTCGTCTGTCGTATTTACATTTTTTACATATCTCACATATTTGTGCTGCCTTCTTTGCCATATCTTGCATGTTAGGCCAGTAATAGCTCTCAGAGAGTTCTTTTATCTTATTTCTATAATTTGTATGTGCTCTTCTGTGTATTTGTTCAACTATTTCATTCTGTTCATTTTCGTCAGTGATGTCTCTGACTAATGCATTTGCTATTACAAAATTAGTTGTTGGGAAAGTTTGTACTAGTGTGGTTTTTATTTGATATAGAATTTCTTCTGTAGTGATTATGGCGTTAATATTGTTTGGGTGTAATANTTTTTTACATATCTCACATATTTGTGCTGCCTTCTTTGCCATATCTTGCATGTTAGGCCAGTAATAGCTCTCAGAGAGTTCTTTTATCTTATTTCTATAATTTGTATGTGCTCTTCTGTGTATTTGTTCAACTATTTCATTCTGTTCATTTTCGTCAGTGATGTCTCTGACTAATGCATTTGCTATTACAAAATTAGTTGTTGGGAAAGTTTGTACTAGTGTGGCTTTTATTTGATATAGAATTTCTTCTGTTATCAATTGTTCTATAGGGGTGAAGTATATGGTATGTCTAAATTTTCCGAATATATTTTTACTTTCTATTCTTACTAATCCATTGTTAGTTTGGATAATTATTTGATTATTAAAATGGTTTAAGCTAGTGCCTACCCTTCTTATGGTTTCAGTGGGTGAGCTGAGTTGAGAGTGCTGCGATTCTGAGTCAGTTAATTGATTACTTTGTTGCCGACTTAGTGCGTCTGCAACTATGTTTTGAGAACCTGGTTTGTATACCAATTTGGCACCGTATTCTTCT
>NW_016157517.1:183857-208756 GCF_001687245.7 Rhagoletis zephyria | reverse complement strand
TCGAATAGTCTCAAATTTATTTCATTTGCATTGTTTATCCTGGGACTTATCGGTTGGAATTCTTCGATTTCAGGTACTTGCGCTTGCTGCAGCTGGGCTAATTGTGCTTCTACAGCGGCATAAGCTTGTTCCAAGGTTACTACCCTTGCTTCCATAATGATTCCTCTGTCTTGATCAAACACTTGTAATCCCTTTTTTCGGAAGCGGTCCAGTTTAATTTTTGGTTCTCCTTGTCCTCTTTTTCAGGACGTGTGGAATTTGATTTTTTAGGAGTTCCTTTTATTATTCACTTATTGAGCCCCCAGTTAAATTCATACTCTCGATGTACATAAATAAATATAATTTTATTGGTACCAAGATGTACTTAAATCAATTCTAACCTGAAGTTCATATGCTTCAGTATAATAGAAGACCAACCTATTTCTATGCTTAATCCTCTATTTATAGGCTCTGGTTTCTTTTGTTTATTGGTTGCTGATAATCTTCAATAGGAATGTTTTGGTTGCTGATAATCTTCAATAGGAATGTTTTGGTTGCAAATAATGTTCAATCTTTTATTTGCTGACAATGTTTTGGCTGCTGATAATCTTCAATAGGAATGTTTTGGTTGCTTATAATGTTCAATAGGAATCTTTTATGTAAACTACTGATTCTGTATCATACATTGGATGATGTGATCGGTACAGTAGTGTATTTTCTGTTACACTAACTTGCGTTTTCTGCAGGATATTGATAATCCCCTAGATCTCCCACCTTCAGAGTTCCGGTAGCTTTACCGTGTGCGTCCAGGCATGGTGGCGGACGTGGTTGAATGGCTGGAAACCTTTTAAAAGGTTCAAGAATTAACCCTCAAACCGGCAACTTTGAAATAGTGATCAAAAATGGTTGGGAATTTTTTTCTGGCATAACTTGGGCATGATAAACTCAATGTCGTCATCTATATGCCATTTTGTCGCTTCGTTTGACTTCCAGGTGAGATAAACGAAACAGTGCCTCCAGGCACTCATATCGGTTAAAGCAAAAAATGTGAACAGATAGGAATTTTATTAAGTACCAACGGTTTTATTCCAAAAAGTTTAGCAGTGCAATGGAATCTAGAAAAATGTGTTACTTTTTTGAGTGCTATTCCAAAAAGCAATTTTTTGCCGCAGATCAAATAAATATAAATTGCATACTTCGCAAATACATTGAGTTTGCGACTTTTTACAAAATTTTCACCATTTTTTGCCACTTTCTCGAGCCATTTAGGAAGTTGATTGTTACCATTGAAACGAACGTCATCAACATGATATACAGATTTTCTGCCAACACTCAGAGCAGCAGGTTGCAATTCATCTTGTGGTGTAGAAGGTTGACTTGTTGAAGATGGGCCACCAACCGAACGCGTTTGAGTGTAGCTCACAAGACCAGCAGCGATCTGTTCTCGGAATTCAGGTATCAATGAAATGATAAAAACGGCGATCATTGCGTCCATCCCCATCTCGGAACGACGGGAATCTTTTTATGACTTCAAACCGTTTCAATGGCGAAATGCGAATGTGTTCGAATGCATTCTTCATTAACTAGCTCTCTAAATTCGGGGAGCGATAAACCGACATGTATAAATAAATGCCGATGAACTGGCAAATATCATCGGCATTCACATTGAATCTCAAGTTTATATCCTGATTAAGTTAGAGCATACCGGTTCGTCTCTTAAACAATCATTTCAATTATTACTTTAGGGAAAAAATATAGAAATAACTGAGCCGGTCTTGAGAGCGCTTTTGTGTGCTCAGGTAAGCCACGAAATGCCACCTCATTTATATGAAGTTTAAGGTTTGTTTTTCGCCAGATGACTTTGCTGAGTTCAGCAGAATCTCTGTTTATTGATTCAATGTCTGCAATAAAATATCCGTACGATCAGTACGTAAAATCAATTTTCCAAAGATGTGAGAGAAACTCTTACTTCTAATCAAACCACCATTGGTTGGTACAACTGCTGGACCGGTAGCTTCGGCTATACTACTAGTCTCCACAGAATCCATAAATTCAAGAAATTCTTCGGCTGATAACTTCGACAATTTCTCACGCGACATCATGGAACGATTTGCATATATTGTTAGACACTTTATGAAAAACAGGTGAAAAATTTATAAAAAGTATTTGCCTTACCAGTAAAAAGAACCATAACTAAAACGCAATAGAAAAATGCGACGCGTAAAAAAATTCGCGCCGAATATTCTTGTCATGCCTGCCTTGAGGCACACTTAGATTTTTTGCTATAGAACATAAAATCCAACTATTTTCAACACCGTAGATATAAAAACGTGAAGCTTATGACTAAGACTTTAAGGGAATAAAATTCTTGAGTTAAAATAACGTCTCCAAAATAAAAATTTTCGATGCTGAAAATCAGAGATTTTTTAATACGAAAACACGACCTTCTCCTCCACCTGTTCCCAAAAACGGGATTACAAGGACAAACGGCCCGTCGGATTACATTCTAATTTGAGAAAGAAATGCGTTGAACTCATTTGCGTAATGAAAAATTACATCTTCATATGCAAAAGGTGATTTTTGTGATCCTTGCCCTGAGGCACTCTTACCGGTTAGAGGGTTAAAGCGATATCGGCTGAAAAACAGGTAAAGCATTAAATATTTACTTTTAATAAAGTTTTACATGTGTCAATAAATTTACTTTTGTTTTGAAAGGTTCTTTGCGCTTTGCGATTCTACGCCACGGGATGTTATCAACGGCCTGTAGGGGAACAATTGGGAATTTCACTAACTCAGTAATCTACCAGCCGCTGCATACACAAGGTAACCGAACCCATCAATAGCCGCTTTTTCTTGTCGGAAGTGAAGTTCCCCATGACCCAAATAGAAAGTCAAGCTGCCAAGGAAGCGTTTTCCTTAGCTCCTGCGCCTTTCGTCGGAGGAACCATCGGGGCGATCGACTGCACCCACATATCCATTTTGGGTCCTAAAGATAATGAGGAAGCATACGTCAATCATCATGGATATCAATCCATAAATGTGCAAATGGTAAGCAAAGCATTTGAAATGTAGTATAGTGTTAGTTGTTTATTGTATTTGCTATAGATATGTGACCCAAATCTTAAAATCCTTAACTCTCTATAGATATGTGACCCAAATCTTAAAATCCTTAACGTGAATGCCAGGTATCCGGGAGCCCGACATAACTCCTATATTTGGAGCTCTTCCGCTGTGCGACAAGTCATGCAGCGAGCTTTTGAAAATGGAAACCGCAATATATTTTTAATTGGTATTTATTTTTGTTAATTTATAAATTATTTAAAATATAATACTAAAAGAAGTTTCTTTAAGGGTGTTCTGGATACCCATTAGAGCCACGGCTCATGACTCCTTTACCCAACCAGCCAGAAGGGTCACCAAAATTTCGGCACAATGAAGCGCTCTGCAAGGCACGGAACCCGATTGAGAGACTCTTTGGCGTCCTAAAAGGAACTTGGCGATGCTTATCACAACAAAGGATTCTGTTATATGACCCCGCTTTCGCTGGTAAAGTCGTTAACGCGTGTGCAGCCCTTCACAACATTCGTTTGAGTGAGCGGTCAATTAGCGATCCTATTGAAAATTTTTCAACAGATTTTGAGAATTCGGACAGAATTTTCGAAAGCCCAAATGCATCATGTTCCACTGCAAAACGTGTACAAGAAAGATTGATGACAAACTTCTTTTCCTAAAATTTGTATGATTACACTTCTAAGAGTTCAAAAAATTAAAGCTTAGAATCAAATATTTATAAGTACATACTTTATTAAAAATGTAAATATCACACGCTATTTTTGCTTAATCGTATATTAACATTAATCACACTAGATCATAAGCTTTTAAAGAAGGTATAACCTCTATTCTGCTCATTTCTTATGTTAAATTTTCCCCTCAATCCAAATATGCAGTCAGGGATTTAGAAAGCAAATCCGTTTTCAAGGTATATGTATATAAATTTCGGTTTTTTGAGAACTGAAAAAAGTTCACTCACTTATATACTTTTATACTAGTAAAGCTTTTACATTTGCTATCATTGGGTAGGTTCAGAAGACGCAGCAGTTGAGCGCAACCGTTTCTAAAAAAATCAGTGATCGTTATGCGTCTTCTGAACGGCTTGATGCATTAACTGTCAAATTCAACTCTCAAAGGTACACAGCAACATGTTGTCTCAAATGATCAGAAAAATATTACGAGCATCTAACACGCAACTGTTGAGTTGATCAGAAGTACACAACAACGCATTCAGAAGGTAAAATCGCAACAGTTACTGAGCTGTTGCGCCTTCTGAACGTGCCCATTTATTTCAACATTGTTGATTTATTGCATATGCATGTTAGCATAGATAGCAAATTTAACAAGCTTCACTAGTATAAAAATAAATTTAAATTCAGTGAGTTAACTTGTTTCAGTTCTCAAAAAGCCGAAATTTGTATATACCTTGTGAACGGATTTACTTTCTAAATCTCTGACTGCATATTTGTATTCAGGGACAAATTTTACATAAAAAAAGATGGTAAAATGCCACAGGTCAGATTTCTTGTAAACTAATGTTATTATCAATTAAAGGAAAACTTTTTAATGATTTTTTAAAATAAAAAGGAAAATGAAAACTCAAGCAAAAATGTATTAATCCATTCAAAAACATAAGTATATAAGTTAAATAAACGCAATTACAATATTCATATGTATTCAATCATTTAAGTTAGTGACATTTTGACCATTTTGTGTATACAGTCTGAAATGTGGGCTTATGTGCTGCTTGTGATATCATGAGCTAGACTTTTAAAAAAATTAGTTTATCCTCGGCCACAGCGGCTGTATATGTATGTATGTATGTATAGCGAGAGCTTATATTCAATACCCTCTATCAGCATTTTTCACAAGAAGAAGTTTCTGATTTCAAAGCTGATCTGGGACTTAACTCTCATATCCGAATTAATTTAACTTTGCAATTCAATTGTAAATTCATCTGACAAGCGATATACAAGGTCAGTATTTTTATAACAGAATATCATTTTTGTAAAAATTTCAAATAGAAGGTATTGACTATAAGCCATCGATATTCAGTTTTGCTCACGTAAATAGCACAATTTTATTTTTTACCATATTCACAATGTTTTACTTGATACATTTTTTTTTGGGAATTTTATATAAAAATAAAGTAGATTCCATAACATAAATCATATCGAGCCCTAACCGCCAAAATAACGTAAGCGACATTTTTTTCAAAATTTTATTTTTGATGCAGAAATATTCCTAGGGCATCTAAAATGTATTTCTGCATCAAAAATAATATGTTGAAAAAAATGGCGCTTTCGTTATTTTGGCGGTTAGGGCTCGATATAAGTCAAAGTTTAAAACTTAGTGCACAGTTCAAAAAAATTTAACAAAAAACAAACATTTTATCAAAATTTTCAACTTTCTTCCAGAACCTTAGAAATTTACTGGGTATGCAGTTTTGTTGCTTATTCAATTTTAGGACAATAATGTGCAGGTTTGAGAATCTGAAAAATCCGGTTGAATTTTGAGAATTTTTTTGTCGGGTGTTGCGCATTTTCTTCCGTATAAAAATATATTTTTTCATGCGTTGTATGGAAGAAAATGCGTAACTCCCGACAAAAAATTCTCAAAATTCAACGGGATTTTTCAGATTTTCAAACCTGCACATTATTGTCCTAAAGTTGAATAAGCAATAAGACTGCATACCCAGTAAGTTTCTAAAGTTCTGAAAAAAGTTGAAAATTTTGATAAATTTTTTGTTTTTTTAACAATTTTTAATGAGCTTGAGGCCGTTTTTAATGAAAAACTTATTGTGGAAAGCAACAACAATGTGAAAACCGACGATCCCACTGACTCAGCCAGTTGCCTATGCACTGTGCTAAGTTCGCCTTGTACATTATCGTTGCCTTTTTCCCACTTTTTCATTTTGTTATGCCAACACAATCAAGCGCAGCTATTCCGCTGCAATTCACTTGATCATGTGGTTGTTGGTTTTGTTGGTTTTTGCTAATAATTCTATTTTTAGAATGTTTAAATTTTTGGGTGTGCTCGTCCTTAAGTTATTTGTTTTTGTTATTTTATGGCCTTATAACAATTATATACAACAAATTTTAATGAGCTTGATGCCAATAACAATGTGAAAACCGACGATCCCACCGACTCAGCCAGTTGCCTATGCACTGTGCTAAGTTCGCCTTGTATATTATCGTTGCTTTTTCCCACTTTTTCATTTTGTTATGCCAACACACAAAGTTAAACATTCTAAAAATAGACACCTAAAAGCTAAACATTCTAAAAATAGAACTATTAGCAAAAACCAACAAAACCAACAACCACATGATCAAGTGAATTGCAGCGGAATAGCTGCGCTTGATTGTGTTGGCATAACAAATGAAAAAGTGGGAAAAAAGCAACGATAATGTACAAGGCGAACTTAGCACAGTGCATAGGCAACTGGCTGAGTCAGTGGGATCGTCGGTTTTCACATTGTTGTTGCTTTCCACAATAAGTTTTTCATTAAAAACGGCCTCAAGCTCATTAAAAATTGTTGAATATAATTGTTATAAGGCCATAAAATAACAAAAACGTTTTTGTTTTTTGTTAAATTTTTCTGAACTGTGCACAAAGTTTTAAACTTAACTATAAATTAGATTAGTTTTAGATTTAACTATAAATATTTATACCCGAGCGCACTTGTGCACAAGGGTATATTAATTTTGTTCACATAACGGTTGTTTGTAACAGCCAAAACGAATCGAGATAGATATAGACAAATGTATACATAAATGATCAGGATGAAAAAAGAAATCGATTAAGCCATGTCTGTCTGTCCGTCCGTCTGTCCGTCTGTCCGTCCGTCCGTGTACACGATAACTCGAGCAAAAATTGAGATATCTCAACGAAATTTGGTATGTAGGTTTCCCTTAATCCAAGGTAGGTTGGTATTGAAAATGGGCGAAATCGGACTTTAACCACGCCCACTTCCCATATAACGGTAATTTCCAGAAATACGAAAACTGCGTTATTTTAGTAACTACTGAAGATAATTCACTGGAAATTGAAATTTACAACAATTTTCAGACGAAAAATAAGAATATTATAAATTTTTGGAAAATGGGCGTAGCCACGCCCACTTATGGTTACATGTGTATATCTTGGTAACCGCTGCACCAATTTCTTCCAAACTTGGCACAGTTGTTGGCCTTCGCANGACGAAAAATAAGAATATTATAAATTTTTGGAAAATGGGCATAGCCACGCCCACTTATGGTAACATGTGTATATCTTGGTAACCGCTGTACCAATTTCTTCCAAAAATCGGACAATAACCCCGCCCACATCCCATATAACGGTAGTTTTCAGAAATACGGAAACTGCGATATTTTAGTAACTACTGAAGATAATTCACTCAAAATTGATATTTACAATAAATTTCAGACGAAAAATAAGAATATTATAAATTTTTAGAAAAGGGGCGTAGCCACGCCCACTTATGGTTACATGTGCATATCTTGGTAACCGCAGCACCAATTTCTTCCAAACTTGGCGCAGTTGTTGGCCTGGGTACAGCATACTAAATGGCCGAAAATTTAAAAAATCGGACAATAACCACGCCCACATCCCATATAACGGTAATTTAGATAAATATAAAATCTTCGATAAATCAGAAAATATTAAAGCTAATTTATACAAAATTGATGCTTGCAACAATTCTTTACCAAGAAATACGCTTATGGAAAAATTTTGGAAAATGGGCGTGGCACCGCCCACTTATGATCACATATATGTATATCGGTAACCGTTATACGATTTGTACCAAACTCGGTATTTTTATTGTCCTTGCCACATAAAAGAAAAACGTTGAAAATTATTGAAATCGGACTAAAATTACGGCCGCTTTTCATATAACGGCAAATTTCAGAAATGCTTGAAACTGGAATATTTCGAAATTTATGGACGCTAATTTACTCAAAATTGATACACCCCGTCTTACCATCTAGCGGTAGCTTTCGGAAAGGTGGAAAAACATATATTTAATACTTGCGCCGGGTATTTAATGTTCGGCTCCGCCCGAACTTAGACTTTCTTACTTGTTACTTCTATTATTCTTGTCTTCTCTTTTTTTTTTTTAGTTTTTTTTTCAAGCCTATTTCCTAATTTAATTTATTTTTATCTACATGTGCATTTACATATATGTCTAGCAAATGTATTTTTGTATGTACATTCCCCGTCGCATATATGTAATATATGTGCACATACGCACAAACGCACGTTCCAAAAGAATAACTTTTTTTTGTTGACGACCTTTTCCTAATGTCTATATGTATGTTTATGTGAATAATAGCAAAATAGTGATTTCTCACTTACCAGTGTGTGTATGTATGTATATATGTCCAACGATGCTAGCGCCAGCATGCTGACTACCTGGAATGTGAGGGGGAGAAAAAAAACAAACATATATGTACTGGAAAGGAGAGCAAATTAAAAGGAACAGGTGGTATCGTGGATTACTGAAGTGGGTACCTGTGCGTACTTATTTACTCTCCCTTTCAGTTTAGCATTTTTAACCGTCGCGGAATCAACTTAAAATCGTTTGTGCGTGTAACTGCTTATACAAGAACATACAAATGAAGTCGACAATTCTAGATGTATATAATTTCATATGCAAAATTCAACGTTATCAACTAAAAAAAGTGCGTAAATGAACAAAAAAAAAATAAAATTCACTAAGAAACGAAAAATTTACTGTCATTGTTTAACATAAGAGCATTAATGTTCAAAGTGAATGTAGTGTGTAAATTAAAGTATGATAAAGTAGTAGTTGAATAAAAGAATCAAAAATAAATGCTGAATAAAACAATGTCGTGTTATAAAATTAACCTTAAAACAACCGACAGAAAAAGCAGTGAACCAAGAGATATGGTGAAATCAAAAACACGAACTTAAAATTCAAAATAAACGCCGTGCACTTAATGTGAAAAAAAGCAGTTTAGCAAAAAAAAACGAAAGGGTGATAACTTAATATACCTAAACCCAGGTGTGGAAGTGGCTGGATGCTCAATGCGCTGGGGATGCTGGTTTTATTAGCTTTCGGGGATGTAGCGCAGATACTGGTGATAGATTGGTGAGTTGGCTTATTGCGGTAATGTGTTGTGATGAAGTGTAATGGTATGATGTGGTGACTGGATGTGCTTGCGGTCCTGCCTAGACTAGGACGGACGAAGTATCTGGATGCGCTCTGACGTGTAATCTTGCCCCCTTTTGATTGGGATTCGGGCACTTTGGCTGGATGATTTGGCTGTTGTTACCGGTGTATTTATGTGTGTGTGTGTGCTAAGCCTCCAAGTTGTAATTTTGGACGCTGGTGCTGGAGTGTGGACGTATGTGTGTGGGAATTATGGCCGTCCGCTCGAGTGTGGCTGGGTGTAGTCCTTCTCGTAGTGGCTTTGTCTCCGGTCATTGACGCGGGCGTATATTCCGCCGACGGGGCACTTAGCGTTACTTTTTATATCGTTAGCGCGACCCGGGTTCAGCAGAAATTTAGTACTTTGATATGGGAATGTCTGTTTGTTTTTTTTTGTAACTTAACCTTTTACTTTTTATTTTTACGCCTCCGCGTTAGAGCAACTCCGGCTTTCAATATTGACTTGTTCAAAAAATCTCGCTTCAGGCTTCTGCTGGCTATTTAAACATTTTTCTCAGCCTTTGTTTTGTTACGGTGATTCTTCAGTTATCCTTTTGTTTACGCTCGCACACATCCACACGCGCCCAGTTCAGCCAATATCAAGATCGCTCCAGCCAAATCACGACATCGAACATGTTCTATTGCACCCGCTATTTTGACTTTGGACTTTCCATACGGTTATGAGTGGAAAGTTTTATTTTGTTTACATCGAAGTTCTTTTGTTGTCAATAGAATTTCACCGTAGCTCTTAAGGGGTGATTCGAAAAGAGTGCCTTTTTTGTTTTGCTTAGAATATATATATATATATAAACATATGTTCATACATATACCTATATAAATGTATTTACCGGCATATTTGTAAATATATATGCATTCATATTCGATCGGCTGCCGTTACAATGGATTCCGCGGAACTTTCCAAAATTATAAGAAAGCAACAGGAGGTAATCAATAAGCTACAGCAGAAGCAGGCACAGATGCAGCAACAACGAGAAGTGCCACAAAATTAGAAGCTTCACACCCAGTAGCCGCAACTGCTCGTTCTTAGAGACGATAAAACAATAAGTAACTTTCGTCAACTAAAGCCATTCGGCGGGTCGAAAGGTGACAACCTACTCGCCTTCTTCATCGTTGTTGCATAAATTGCAATCAAAGGGAAACTAAGCGGCAGAAAGGTGCGTCCAACAACTTGTATACCGTAGCAACAGGGCGGAGGTCAAGCAGCGTCTAAAGCAGGAAACCTTATGCACACGACAGCCGGTTCTACGTACTGGAATGATTCGGAACTTACCTGATCAAGGATTATCTAACCCAGTTTAGGTCTGCGAAATCCATCAAACGTTGTACAATTACACTGTGGAATAAATTCAGGTTAGCAAAAGTTAGGTCGATTATGAGAGTGAGGGGTGAAAATAAAGGCTAAATTAGAAGACCCGTATCGCGGCGTTTGTTTATGTTAGTTGGAATTTTTTTTAATCGACCTTCGAACTTTGCAGTCAAATGCCGATTTTCAGCATATTGTTTATATGGTTTTTTGGCTATAACTCGTCGACTAATTGATATTTTTTGAATCTGTTAAAGCCAAATTATTGCTAGAGACCTGCTACATAAATGGTGTGGAGACATATAGCAGAAGAATTACTCTTTCTTAAACACAATGTTCCAATTCCTTAATTTAAGTTCTAAAAACAAACATTATTAA
Source organism: Rhagoletis zephyria (assembly GCF_001687245.7). Classification (NCBI taxonomy): domain Eukaryota; kingdom Metazoa; phylum Arthropoda; class Insecta; order Diptera; family Tephritidae; genus Rhagoletis; species Rhagoletis zephyria. The sequence continues at coordinate 197,852 of NW_016157517.1, read as the reverse complement.
AAATTACTAACTTTTCCACTTTTTATTTACCTAAATCAACTAATGTACTCACCAAAATTATTTCTTAAAAATATTTGACAACCGCATTCGTATCCGCGGATGTTAGCTTTTCAAAATGCGCATCCGCATTCGCATGCGCGGATGTCTAAAATTCCATATTCGCAACATCCCTACTCTATACAGCAAACCTTGTCTCAGTTTTTGTTTGACTCCAAGAATGAGAATTTATGCATAATTTGATCAGAGAAGCTGATTGCGCCCAAACTCGTCAAATGTATTAAATAAATTATTTTTAGAATTATTTTTTTAATTTCTATTATTCATCTAAAATTGGCTATTAACCAGCAAAAAACACGATTACACCAGAAACGAAAGTGGAAACGAGCTAAGCGATGGGAATCTCTTACCCTTTCGCTTAACGAAGGCATTATTTTAACAGGTCAACTTCGCTGCAAATTGAACAAAGCTAAAGATGATTTTTATGCCAGATAGGAATGTTAATCCCGGGATTCCGGGATCCCTGATCTCGACCTTTTTAAAATGCCGGGATTCGTGGCACATAATCCCGGGATTTTCGGGATTTGTAATTTGCACTGACGGCAATAATTGAAACTCTTTTTCTTGAATGGTATTGGCTATATTTCGTTTTTTATTTAATAGTTAATATTTTTTATGCATGTCTAGCTCATTATATATATAACACCACGCGATAGTAAATTTTGAAAACAAATATCAATATAATATATCGAAAGCATGGGCCAAATATAACTAGTAAAATTGCGTCTTTAGTTTTTCACTCTGACGACACTAATTCAAAATTGATTTAACAAATTCAGAGAAATGTGCTTACAGAAAAAGTCTGGTTATAAAATTAAAGAGGAAATCCAGAATTGAAACGGATTCAAGTTCTTGGTGCAGAAGGACTGGTAAGTATCGAAAAAGCTCTTTTAAAATTTTATCCTTGAAATTGCGCAACATTTGTTTTTGAAAAAATTATATGTTAAGGACTTATATAAACTCGATAACAACCTCGAATTTCACCCTTCTAACTTTATAAGCTTAAAAAAGTACCTATTCGTCATTGTGAATCCAAAATTTTTTTTTTTAGATTCTAAAGAAATTTCCTCTTGTATTTGATGCCCATATTTTTATTCTACATTGCATTGAATTTTTTAAATAATTTTTGGAATTTATCATATCTTTGAAATTAAAAAGTACTTTAAAATAAATCCTGGCACCAGAGAGAAAAAATAAAAACGCCACTTTAAATAAAAAATTAGGTTTGGAACCCTTTTATTTATTATTTATTTTATGGTAAGAGAGCTTCTCAAACAATATAGAAGCAATTTTTTCGATTTAAGTTGTTGGAAAGTAATGAATATCCAAGTTCCGGGACTAGTCCCGGGATCCAGGGAATGTGATAACGACATCCCGAAAATCCCGGGATTGGAAAAGGCTGAAAAATTAACATCCCTAACGCAAGACAAATTTCCACAGAAAGTAACGATAGAAAAAGAATTTTTGGATATTCATTCTATTTTTCAGCTGACTACGAGCATTCTACCTTGCATTCCCCGAAATGAAGCCAAGAAGCGAATAAAAAAAATATTATAGGACATTCTACTTTGCACTCCCCGAAATGAAACAAAGAAGCGAAATAAATAAAATATTGTAGGACATTCTCCTTTGCATTACCGGCAATGCCTAAAAGAAACTTAAAAAATTTTTCATCAAAATTTCAAACTTTTTCAGAATTTTTAGAAAAATTTTCAGTATGCAGATTTGTAGCCCGTTTCAATTTTAGTATAATAAAGTGCAAGTTTCAAGTAGCTAAAAATTACCACTGATTTTTTTTTTATTTTTTTTTGTCGACAACAACCACGCTGTCAAGTTTAAATAGCGGCAAATAAGCTACACTTGATAGCAGTAAGTTGAATAAGGAAAATGAATTAGCGACACGAGTTTACGGGGTGTGCATAGCTCAGTGGTTAACGCTTCTGACTTTGTACATCAATGACGCGGGTTCGATCCCTGCTGAAGTCTAGAAAAGAGAAGTCTGATGAGGAGATGTGGTGATCTCCGAAATATCTGCTATAACTTCTACCGCTTAGACTTTGTTGCTTTTTCCATTTTTCCTAATAAACTAATCGTGGAATAAAGCTCAATAAAAAAAAACAGTGAAAACGATTTATGATGGAAAACATTTTGAATAATGTAAAAAAAACTAATTTACGAATACTTCTGTGAGTGACTGTATAATCAATATAATTGTTTGTTTGGTATGTGTTTTTAAAAGTGTGCCAGTTAAGCTTTGGTTTCCTTGAAAACCGGTGCCGTGAACGCTATTTTCAACGCTAATAGCGGTACCGCTTTTATGTAAAGCTAAATGAACGTAACGTAGCTTTGTGCTTTTATGTTGTATTCATTGCATTCATTGCTTTTCACAAAGTTTATCAGGACTTTTCATTATTCAAAATTGATAGAAATGTATATTTAATGCTTTTATTTATTATTTTGGTCAAAAGGATGGTAAAAAATTTTCTAATACACCGCTGCAAATATGACAAAACGTTGATAAATAGTTCTACACCGTCATAAATATTACAGTACTGTCAAATTACATTACGGTGTGGATTGCCGTCATCTTAGTTGACATCTGGTAATATTTACATGGCAACGTTTTTGGCAACGTAAAGTTACGACCGCTATTTTACGCTACCGCTTTCGAGGAAACCAAAGCTTTAGGCACATAGCGCCCGAAATTGACAGTCACCATATTGCGCCTGACAAAGAGTTATACTAAGAAAGGTAACATAACTATAATTACATTAAAATAGTAAAAATAATTTAAAACAAGATAACATTTTTTTTTGCTGGAAGTGGGAATCGAACCCAGGTCTTTACGGCAAGATAAGTCCCCAAAACTGTCGCGTGAATGGAAAGCTATGTTCTCTCTCATCTTAACAAAGAGCGGTTTCGGAATCGTTGGTTTGAATACCACTGGCAGAAAACATTGTTTTTAATACTTATTTAACTGTTATTTTTTTGTAATTATAGTTGCTGTTACCTTTTTAATTAAAATTAATCTCTAAAAAATTAGAGTCACTTGAAATTATTATGTGAAATACCATAAACAACAAAAAAGTAATAAAATACTGTTTATGATTAAAACAAAAATATAATTAGGAATCGCTTCGAGTGGCGATCGAACCTGACTGCTACTGAGTTTACAACTTTAAAAGCAAAAACAAACCTTAGCAAAACTTGAACCTTTTTTTAATATTAATTTAACAGAGTTGAAATAGTTATTAATATAAAACCCAATTTTAATAGTTAAACCCTTTTTCTAACATCCTTATGAGTACCGGACATATGTATATGTAATACTCCTATATTGGCAGTAAGAGTTGGTACCGTCCGAAAACATTACAGTACAGATATATCAATAAACACGAACAATTACACGTACACATACGTTTATAAATAAAGATGTACATACACAAAACCGGCACACACTTACACAATACATACACAAAAATGGTACTAGACTGTATCGTTTTGATCTCGGAATGCTTACACATTGAGAAGTTAGCTTACTGCCAATATGAAAGTATTACACATGATAAAACTATTTATAAGGTACAATCGCTGAGAGCCAGCTTTAGAAATTTTGACATTTGCTAGCATTTTTGAAATGTTCTCTCGCCGTCATTTCATTTGTTTGTTTTTATTTTAACTCAAACCAAATAAATATACTTCTGTCGAGATAGGGGCTCGACCTTATTAAGCTGGCATTTCAGGGTACTATTTTATATATATATAAGGAAAATTTGAAAGTTAGGGGGGGAAGGGTCGAGCAACCCGGTGCCCCTACCTGGCTACGCCCATGTATATTTCTATCAATTTTGAATAACAAAGCGGAAAGTGCATGGACGGCCGAAGAGGATGAAGTCCTAATATACTTTGTGAAAAGCAATAAGTGCCTATAGAACATAAAAGCACACATCTACGTTAAACTGATGCCACATAAAGCTCTTGCTTCGCTTTACGTGACAGATTCGCTTTGACAGATAACATGAATTGTATGAAAATGCACAAAGCACGCCACATAGATCGTTGACGCTGCAGCGCGAAGCGAAAAGATGTCCAACTCCCATCTTTTTGCGCGCTTTGACAATCAACCGGTTTAATATTTATTTTGTTTTGTCCACATACATATAAAATCTACACTCACACATACACGTCGTTCGATCTAGAAATTCGACCATGTAAGGTACCTGTTACCACACGTCTCCAGTTTCCACTAAATGTGTCTTAACATCTGTCTAATTTCTGTTTTAACTTTGTCCCGTTTTGTCATGTGGGCCACTTGCTGTTTTAACATATCACTTTCAAAATGGCATCAGGCCAACCAGATGGATCTTTACCTGATGGAGCACTAAAATGAAAACTGAGTTGTCAAACTACAAAATGACAGTTGGGTGAGAAATTCGGCAAGACAGATATGGTTTAAAGTGGAAATTTGCGGGCTCCACACAGCTTTTTTAGCAGAATCTGTGGAAGGTGGAGACGTGGGGTTATACGCGAAAGGCTAAGCTAGAGTTTATCTTCCGAAGACCACAAATGGTGTAATTCATCTAAAGCAGTCATGCTCAGACTGTAAACCATGATAAAAACATTAGGAGGTAAAATCACTCTCTCAATTCGTCGGCCAAGCTTTTTTCTGACGTTTAGAAACATTTTAAAATCATATAAAATTTAAAATAAAAAAATGAAACAATTAACCAAAAATTTAACATTCAACAAAAGAACTAACCAAAGAACTAAGGATTAGATGGGATAGATGGGTTGTTTTATCACTCTTGCCAAAGAACAATCAGCTGTTCAGTACAAAATATAAGCAAACAAACAAATGCAACAACAATTTCAAGGAGAAAGCAATAGTGTCGCCACTGGTTTGGCTTATTTAAAAAAAAGTTGATCTGATACCCAATGAAAGTTAAATGGCATTTAAATAACAATCCAAAATTAAAATTAAGTGTCTAACACTTGATTAACTTCGCGTTTTATTTTCTTTGAAGACTTTATTTACTTTTTCTTGAAATTTTTCCTCGGTATATAGCTTTAGTTTTTCACTTGATAACACAGGTCCACAAAAAAAATAATGAAAGGTTCCTTTGACCAAACCTAGTTTGGTATATGTTTTTGGGTTCGCTTAACACGAATCTGAAGTCCGTTTTGCTCCATCATGTCTAGATTTTTTTCTAACCTCAAAAAACATCTCGGATTTTACGTGACAGAGAAAAAGAGATTTTAAGAGACAGACGGACTTCAGATTCGTGTTCAGCGACCCCAAAAACATGTATTAGACTAGGTTTGGTCAAAGGAACCTTTCATCGATTTTTTTTGTGGACCTGTGTAATAAGAAATTCATTTCTCTATCACTTTTACGTATGTATCTATAACCGCGTCGATTTTATACTTTCGATAGCATATGTTTTGTCAACACTGGAACTTACATTTTTGTACATGTAACTTTAATTTTTGTACATGTAGCCCCTGGTAATGGCATTTTAATTATTAATTTAGCTAACAATTTGAATTGCAAACTACCTTACAGCTTTTTATTAAGGAGATTTTTGACAACTTCCTCTTCTGAGCGACCGAATTAAAGCGTACATGCATAGTTTCGGTTCGAAATCGAAATAACGACTTTTGCTAAAATTTCAAAATCAAAAGTTATCAAAACAAATTCTATGGGACTGAGAAGTATTATTTTCTACTTTTTAGTCCATTTATAAAAGCGTTGTATATTAAAAAGTTTTTTTTATATTATTTATTTTCTACTTTTTAGTCCTGTCTGAATAAAATTTTGCAATAGATATTAAAATAATTCAACGATATTAATAGAAAGGTGCACACACATGCATTTACATATGTATGTACATACAAACGAGCACCAATTAATTTTATTTAAAGAAATTGCGTGTCGTCTATTTCCGCTGTAGCGAACGTAGTACATAGGGCGACATCTAGATGTCATCTACCTCGCCCTATTCACTACAGATGTCGCCCTATGCACTAGACTTTTTATAGGAACTTTTAAAGAAATGGCGTGTCTATTTCCGCTGTAGCGGTCGTAGTACATAGGGCGACATCTAGATGTCATCTACCTCGCCCTATTCACTACAGATGTCGCCCTATGCACTAGACTTTTTTATAGGAACTTCGCAAAGCAAAGGTTTTATGGTGTCGGACACACAACATTGAAAGTGTACTATCGATATTGAGCAAGTATCGATACATAGGGTATAAAAATGAGTACTTTAATACTCGATACTTTATTTGGTGATTTTACTCGATACTTTGCATAGTACTCGTAGTATCGAATACTTTTTAAAAAACACACTTTTTAAATTTTTTCTTCCATTGCTTTCTTTGCTTATATGGATTACTATCATTCAATTTTGTCCATCACTTAAAATAAACTGAAATTGCGTGTAGTCTGTTGCATATCATAAGCCAAATAAGTTAAAGTTTAATGGCCATATTCATAAAAAATAGAGTAGGTTTAAAGAGCTTAATAAAATGACATTTTCATACATTTTACAGTTTATAAAACTTTTTTATTTTTTATGAATAAGGCCATAAAACTTTGCGCAAAGTTCGCGAAAATGCAGAATTTTTAGAAACTTTTTGGGTATGCAGTTTTGTAACCTATTCAAATTTACGTGTAGCCAAATTATTACGTGTAGCCTACTACCGTTGGCTTTTAATTCAAACTTGCACATTATTATACTAAAATTGAAAATGCATACCCAAAAAGTTTAAAAAAATGTCTTAATAAAAATTGAAATTCGTGAAAGTATATATATATATATTTGTATGTATGTATGTACATTTAACATTAAAATTACTTCTAACGTGAAAGTAAGTTCTGCAATGAAATAAAAATCAAATATTTTACATTTATATTGTTTTATTTTCAGGAAATAACTAGATATACGATTGAAGAATAAAATATTTTAAGTATCCAAAAAAACGTATTTTAATGAGTCCGATACTGAGTAGTATCGATACTTTTTCCCTGATACTTTTAGGGTATCGATACCAACGGCTCGATGCCAGAATGAGTACTCAGTATCGATACCAAAGTCTGAAATTTCGAACCCTACACAACATTGAAAGTTTCTGGAGCCACAACATTGCAAGTTGATAAAAGCGTTGTAATAACAAAATACTGAAATTTTTCATATCGTCGATGTTTTTGCAAAACCGCCTATCTTACGGCACTCAAATTTTACAGGAGAGCGAAAATCCGGTTTTTCTTTGAAGGCATTTCCTTGAGGCGGTATTTTCTCTACCTATTATTTTACAAATCTGTTATTTTAATATCGATTTTACGATTTTGACGCATAAATCTCTATGACTGGAGTTCGGCGTGACCGAATCTCATTTTTGCCACAACGGTGATTTAGGCGGGTTTGCAGCTGGTCGATGGGCGGTTTTGCAAAAACATCGACGATATGCCTATTTTCGTTAGATAACCGAAATAATGCATATGGGAAAACGAAGTAATGCATACATGCACAGTTTCGGTTCAAGACCGAAATAATGCATATGGGAAAAACGAAGTAATGCATACATGCACAGTTTCGGTTGAAACCCGAAGTAGTGCATATGGAGAAAACGAAGTAATGCATACATGCACAGTTTCGGTTCAAAACCGAAATAATGCATATGGGAAAAACGATTTAATGCATACATGCACAGTTTCGTTTCAAACCCGAAATAATGCATATGTGAAAAACGAAGTAATGCATACATGCACAGTTTCGGTTCAAAACCCAAATAATGCATATGGGAAAAACGATTTAATGCATACATGCACAGTTTCGTTTCAAACCCGAAATAATGCATATGTGAAAAACGAAGTAATGCATACATGCACAGTTTCGGTTCAAAACCCAAATAATGCATATGGGAAAAACGATTTAATGCATACATGCACAGTTTCGTTTCAAACCCGAAATAATGCATATGTGAAAAACGAAGTAATGCATACATGTACAGTTTCGGTTTAAAACCGAAATAATGCATATGAGAAAAACCCGAAATTATGCATAAGCACACTTTCGCTTGAAAACCGAAATAATGCATATGAGAAAAACGAAGTAATGCATATATGCACAGTTTCGGTTTAAAACCGAAATAATGCATATGGGAAAAACGAAATAATGCATATATGCACAGTTTCGGTTCAAAACCGAAATAATGGATATGGGAAAAACGAAATAATGCATACATGCACAGTTTCGGTTGAAACCCGAAGTAGTGCATATGGAAAAAACGAAGTAATGCATACATGCACAGTTTCGGTTCAAAACCGAAATAATGCATATGGGAAAAACGAATTAATGCATACTTGCACAGTTTCGATTCAAAACCGAAATAATGCATATGTGAAAAACGAAGTAATGCATACATGCACAGTTTCGGTTTAAAACCGAAATGATGCATATGAGAAAAACCCGAAATTATGCATATGCACACTTTCGTTTGAAAACCGAAATAATGCATATGACGAACACCGAAATAATGCATACATGCACAGTTACGGTTCAAATCCGAAGTAGTGCATATGAAAAAACGAAGTTATGCATACATGCACAGTTTCGTTTCAAAACCGAAATAATGCATATGGTAAAAACGAAGTAATGCATACATGCATAGTTTCGATTCAAAACCGAATTAATGCATATATGCACAGTTGCGGTTTAAGACCGAAATGATGCATATGAGAAAAACCCGAAATTATGCATATGCACACTTTCGCTTGAAAACCGAAATAATGCATTTGCCGAAAACCGAAATAATGCATACATGCACAGTTTCGATTCAAATCCGAAATAATGCATATGAGAAAAACGAAGTAATGCATATATGCACAGTTTCGTTTGAAAACCGAAATAATGCATATGACAGAAACGAAATAGTGCATATATGCACAATTTCGACTCAAAACCGAAATAACGCATATGAGAAAAAACGAAAATATGCATATGCATACTTTCGGTTATAATCCGAAATAATGCATATAAAAAAACGAAGTAATGCATACATGCACAGTTTCGGTTGAAAACCGAAATAATGCATATGAGAAAATACCGAAATTATGCACGAACGAAGTAATGCATACATGCACAGTTTCGGTTCAAAACCGAAATAATGCATATGACAAAAACCGAAATAAAGCATATATGCACAGTTTCGGTTAAAACCGAACCGAATGTCTAAATGCACAGTTTCCATATGCGCAATTTCGGTGCCCCGTAAAAACCTGGCTGTAGTCGACAATGAGCGAAAATGGATTGAACGGTAAACTAGTAATTAAATTTATAGTTCAATTGTTTATTACTTTGTCTTCACGTTTGTGTCTTCTAAGTGTGCATCGAAAGTTTGTATGAGAGAACCAAGCTGAGATTATTGATAAACTATAGACCGGTTTGGTGAACAGCCAAGACGTTTATTTCTTAAATAGTTACAGCTTAAAACGATGTATACATTTTCAGTTTATCTTACAAAATTGCAGAGGTATATTACATAGTATACCAGAGCTTCCCAAACTTATTTTTTTTGTAGACCGCTTCCAAAACTTTACTGGTTTCAGTGGACACCCTGATGCTCATTTCTAACATATTCCCAAAGCTCACCAAAAATTGTGAACGATGTAATTGTGCATCACGGGTGAGTTCCAACACTAAATTCGGAGTGGCAAACATAAAAATTATGTGATTACACACTTGCAAGTTTTTAAAAACAAAGCTCATAAAGCCATGAAAGTAATATCTCGCTCTCAGGAGTTATATTTTTTAATAGCAATAAATAAACTCCTCACATGTTCGGCTCACTCGTGAATTTGCATGTGATGTATTTTTCAAATAGTTTATTTGTGTTGATGGCATCATTTTTATTTTTATCGCCCCGAGTTTTAAAATGAGACGAAAAATATTTATCATTCACATTTTTAAAACACAAAACTGAGAACAACAAAACGGCTAAGCTTTTTACATTTAATTCAGAAACTGACAATAGAGAAAAGAACTAGTCTAGAAAAATCGATAACAAACAACCAACCAAGCAAGAAGCACAAAAAGGGTTCCACCGTCTTATCCTCTTCAAGGCAGGATGGGCAAATGTACTTGGCATTTACGCCTATCACAGTCAGGTGTTTGTGCCACGTGAAGTGACCAGTCAGCAGTTCCATCTTCACAGTGAGAGGAAAAAACTATATAAGCCTTCTGAGATTGAAGGCAACATGAATTTGCCCAACAGCATCCACTCGATGGCTCCCAGCCATTGCTGATCGAAGTATCCTTCCATTTTCTGATGGTGGCTTCGATGGCCGAAGAGGGGAGTGCTATAACTGGTTGCGGATCGAGGAATGCCTGGTCTAAGCCAACTGTGGCAAAAGGGTCAGATGTCTCCTTTCCAGGCACTCCCGATTTGGCCGGTACCTAGAGTAAAGCAATCTCGTTATCTTTACCAACATAATTTAGTCGAGACTTAAATTGCCGAAGTAGTTGGAATACGGTTGCCAGACGTACTGATTTTATCAGTACAGTATTGATTTTTTAACTCTTGTACTGATTTTATTCATTTCTTCAATCAGCACGCTAATGTCCTGATTTTTAAAAATTTGTACTGAATTTTCAATTAAAATAAAATACTTTAGGGGTTTCTTAAGGTTTTTAAATAACGTTGAAACTTCTTTAAACTGTACTGTAAAAATTAAGAAGAAAATAATTTAATTGTAGTTGACATGTTTCAGATAATGTTTGATATGCCCAAGAAATTAATACAACAAAAAGATCAATCGTATTATGGGCATATCGCCGGGTCGTTACATCCCAGTTGCGATAATATAATGAATCCTAAATTATTTAAAAAGGAGGCTGTTTTTTTTGTCGAGTGTTAGTTATCTCGAAAATCACTTTCAGTTTAATAACAACAAACATGATAATTCGAATTGCTTTTGCCTATAACTCATGATTCAATAATACAAGGTTCGATAAACTGACAGTTGTCTCTCTCGCACCGCTCCCTTAGCAGTGGCACCGTGTTGCTTCTTTGCAATTTTACATGGAAACAGTGTAGCTTTGGTGTGAAATAAAAGTATAAGCTTTTGTGCAATATCTTTATTTGTATATGCATATGAAGCATAATTAACTGATGAAAACATATGCATTGGATGTTTACATCAGTCTCATAGTAGTCTTATTTAAATTTTGAGTCATTTTGCAGTTTTTATACGGCTAAATAGCATATAAATTACGTAATTCACGTAGATATATCAATATTACGTTCAACATTTCGTTTAAAATGCCAGATTTTCTGCAAATACATTAGAATTTACGAAAGGAATTTCACTACTAATTGCCTACTTTGCGTACTTTTCTACTACCATTTTCGAAACAAGGGATTGCATTCCTGCCCTTTCTCTGTCCTCCGTAAATGCAACCTTATGTAAGGGAGTGTCAAACCGCAGCTGTCAATAATTATCTAACCTTGTATTATTGAATCATGCCTATAACTTACAATTCTTTTTTCCCAATTTACTGATATTAGGGGTATTCTCGAAGCCTTGCCCGATGCACAGATTGTTCGAAATGCCAAAATACTATTCCAAATTTCGAAGAGTACGAGAGCACCCCATTGCAAAATGGTATCATGCATGGGTAGCAAGCAGCGAAATTATGTATCAAATACAATAACAAGAGACAGCAAAAAAATGGAGTGAGCGAGATGAGAGGAATGAGAGAAATGTGTAGCAATTCCAACAACAAAACAACTAGCACAGTGTCGCTTTTTTCTTGCTATGCTATTTTGCAAAATATATATGTATATGGGTTTCGATGTTGAACATTTTGCAGCGATAGGAAATGTTGTTTCCCATGTATTTTGTTGTTGTGTGTTTGCAAGTTATACAATCCATGCAATCCGTGCTACGTGCAATGGCTTTGCAAGATTTGGAGAATACCCTTATTGTAAAAGAGTTTTGCATACAAGACATAAAGTTAGATACCCTTTTCAGCGAATTCTTAGTCTTTAAAAGTTTTTGCGTATTTGATGAAACTAATTTCAGCAATGAGGAAATATGGATGAAGTCCTTAAATAGTGATACTTTTCCACAGTTTGAAATAATCATACCTATTACAGTATCCGACGGATGCCGTCCGCACGGATCTAATCCAATTCGTACTGTCATAACAAGCGATTGTGAATGATTAGATTTTTGCGAAAGACATCCGTGGGATACAGGCCTTTTCAGGTACACAGGATGTCATTCGCCTGAATCTAATCCTTCACACTCGCTTGTTACGATAGTGTGAATCGGACTAGATCCGTGCGGATGACACACTTAACCGAAGCAACTGAGAGTATTCAAGTAATTTTTAAATGAAATGTATAGAATTCTTTGACAATTTAAACACTGAAGATGGAGATGATCTCATTATTGCTATTCAAAAATGTCAATTTCGGGACAGCAATTTAAGTGAAAGTGATTTTAGTTTTTTTAATTTTATATGGAAATTGACAGAAAATAAAAAATCATTTTCCATTTAAATGGTTGATGAAACCGGCTGTTACATTCATAATTTTGCTTTGAATAAAAATGTACGGGAAAGTACTGATTTTTTTATCATAAAAAGTCTAACGTACTGATTTAATGCATAAAAAATCTGGCAACCCTAAGTTCGAAGCACTTAGATAGAGGGCTGGCCAATGCCTTAAGTGCAGCTTGGCTGTACCTGTAGACAGTTTGGAGCCATCAGTGGAGATTCGACAATGTCCGAGTGCGGGCTCAGTGCTGGAATTAAACCAGCTTTCCCCTCAGGGAACTCTTTCTTTCTTGAATCTCTTCAACAAAGGTAATGGTGGCGTACTATTCAGTGGTCGGACTTGTACCACATGGTGGTAGATCTGCCACTTTTTGAGCATCTACCACATCTACCACACAAGGTCTGAAATCTAACACCTATTCGCGGTTTTGAGTAGTTTTATTTTTGATCGACATAGTTTTCTTAATTTTAAGAGCAAAAATTGTCCAACGCTAAAACTTACAGCGAAGCCGAAAGGGAGGATAAAATAGACTGTAAAATAGTAAATTTTCTCAATAATCCATTTTTCGGAAGCGTGGTTTTATTCTATTAAATAGCAAAATATATGATTTGTAAAAGGAATTAATAGCGAAAATGTTAGAAAATGGCAATTTTGTGAAAGTAAATGTTAACAAATTTCAGTGCATCTAAAGTTTCTAAGGCGTTGTTTACTTTTACTTTAGAATTGTCAAAACCGGCAAATCCCATGTAGCGGTTTCTGGAAAGTGCCTCATTTGTTCGCTACGTCCTGATTGGATAAAAAAACCTGGCAGCACTCGCAAGGTTGCAAAAATCTCTAAAAATATGTTCTAAAAATATCTTCATATGGAAGGAACTGCTTTACACTGTCAAGGAAAAAAATTGCCAAAACTCAACGCAATTTTTGGCAACTTCAATCTTGCACTTTATTATACTAAAATTAAATTTTTTTGTAGATTCTAATTAAAATGGCGATTTTAATGCTAAGGTGGGCAAGGAAGGGATCTTTGGCGCCACTGTCGGAAAATTCAGCCTCCACGAGGAAACGTTCGATAACGGACTGAGGCTGATCGACTTCGCCGGGGCTCGAAATATGGTAATATGTAGTACTAGGTTCCAGCATAAGAACATCCCCCAAGCTACATGGCTGTCTCCAGATCGAAAAACGAGAAACCAAATCGATCATGTTGTGATAGACGGAAGGCATGCTTCAAGCGTTTTGGACGTACGTACACTCCGAGGGCCAAACATCGACTCGGACCACTATCTTGTTGTAGCCAAGATACGCACCCGCCTCTGTGCAGCAAAAAATGTGCGCCCAACAATGCAAGGAAAGCTTAACGTCGAAAAGCTG
>NW_016157517.1:180790-182796 GCF_001687245.7 Rhagoletis zephyria | reverse complement strand
ACGATATAGACATAGTGCAGCGAATTAAAATTCAGCGGCTCCGCTGGCTTGGCCATGTCGTTCGGATGGACAGAAACGCTCCTGCTCTGAAAATATTCAACGCGGGCCGCGATGCTGGTAACAGAGGAAGAGGAAGGCCTCCTCTGCGTTGGAAAGACCAGGTGGAGAAGGACTTGGCTTCACTTGGCATTTCCAATTGGCGTCAGTTAGCACAGAAGAGAAATGACTGGCGTGCTGTTTTGGACTCGGCCAAAATCGCTTAGGCGGTTACAGCGCCAATTAAGAAGAAGAAGAATTAAAATGTTCGCAATTTAGGTGAAACCTTGCAGATTTTTTAATTTTTGTACAAAGTTTGATCGAAAACCAGAGATTTACCACATTTTTTTGAAATCTACCACATTTTTTCCAGATTCTACCACACAAGTTTTTTTTGAAGTCCGATCACTGAAAAGGCACAAGTGCTCAAATATCTGTCGCCGGGAATTTCCGTATCGCCCCACTCAGTGCTATACGTTAGTCCGTTTCTTTGTAGTCTGCAGGTGGCCTTTAAGGTTTCCCCAAGTATGATAACACAAAGTGACGATAAGTTCATCAGTGCGTCAAGAGCACTATACATTAATGTTAAATAAATAGGCTATCAAGCAACCATTTGGTTATTTGCTATCGATACCAGATAATTTTTCATGGAACCCCACTTACAGCTCGTGGACCCCCATATTTTTTCACGCCAACGTAGACCCCTGTCGAGTCTCCCATAATAATTATTGGTTTTGAAAATTTGGGAATCACTTTAGTATACGGAAAATTTTATTTTTTATATTTTTCGTTTAGAATAACGTCTTGTACGGCTATTAGGTATTACGGGTGCCAGACGTACTGATTTTATCAGTACAGTACTGATTTTTCAACTCTTGTAACTTCTTCAATCAGTACGCTAATGTCCTGACCTTTCCAAAATTTGTACTGATTTGTACTGAAATTTCAATTCAAACATGATACTTTATGATTTTCTTAAGGCTTTTACGTAACGTTGGAACTTGCTTAAACTGCACTTTAAAAAGTAGGAAGAAAATAATTTAATTATAGTTGAAATAATTCATATTTGATATGCCCAAGAAATTAATATAACATATCGCTGGGTCTTCTTCTTCTTCTTCTTTTTGGCGCTGTAACCGCCTAAGCGATTTTGGCCGAGTTCAGCAAAGTACTCCATTCGTTTATCCTCTGTGCTAACTGACGCCAATTGGAAACGCCAAGTGAAGCCAAGTCCTTCTCCACTTGATCTTTCCATCGCAGTGGGCGCCTCCCTCTTCCTCTGCTACCACCAGCGGGTTCCGAGTTGAATACTTTCATAACTGGAGCGTCGGTGCCCATTCGAACGATATGGCCAAGCCAGTGGAGCCGCTATATTTTAATACGCTGCACTATGTCCATGTCGTTGTAAAGCTCATACAGCTCATCGTTCCACCGTAAATCTTCCGCAAAATCTTTCTCTCAAACACTCCAAGAGCCGCCTCATTGGATGTTGTCATTGTCCATGCTTCTGCGCCATATACCAGCACGGGCATGATGAGTGACTTATAGAGCGTGATTTTCGTACGTCGAGAGAGGACTTTACTCCTGAATTGCCTACTCAGTCCAAAGTAGCACTTGTTGGCAAGAGTGATTCTGCGTTGGATTTCAATGCTGACATTATTATCGGTGTTAATGCTGGTTCCCAAGTAAACGAAATTCTCTACTTTCTCGAAATTGTAACTGTCAACAGTGACGTGGGTGCCAAGGCGCGAATGTGCTGACTGTTTGTTTGATGACAGGAGATACTTCGTCTTGTCCTCGTTTACCACCAGACCCATGCGCTTTGCTTCCCTATCCAACTTGGAAAAGGCAGAACAGACTTCGCGGTTTTTGTTACCGATGATGTCGATGTCATCGGCATAAGCCAGCAATTGCACGCTCTTGTAGTAAATTGTTCCTGAGCGGTTCAGTTCTGCAGCTCTTATTATCTT
>NW_016157517.1:173096-180319 GCF_001687245.7 Rhagoletis zephyria | reverse complement strand
ACGCGTTGCGCCCGATCGCAGCGTGGCTTTGTAGGCGGCATCTTTTTTCTCTGCAGCTTCCTGATACTCCTCATCGTACCAGTTGTTCTTTCGGGCTCGCTGAAATCCGACTACTTCTTCGGCGGCGGTACTTAATGAGCGGGAAATGTGGTTCCACTGCTCGCATATGTCGGTTTGTTGAAGAGTGCTCTCTGAGAGCAGGTGTGAGAGTCGAGTAGCGAAAGCGCTGGCTGTCTGTTGTGATTGCAGCTTTTCGACGTTAAGCTTTCCTTGCATATTTGGGCGCACATTTTTTGCTGCACAGAGGCGGGTGCGTATCTTGGCTGCAACAAGATAGTGGTCCGAGTCGATGTTTGGGCCTCGGAGTGTGCGTACGTCTAAAACACTGGAAGCGTGCCTTCCGTCTATCACAACATGATCGATTTGGTTTCTCGTTTTTCGATCCGGAGACAGCCAGGTAGCTTGATGGATCTTTTTATGCGTGGATCTAGTACTGCATACTAGCATGTTTCGGGCCACGGCGAAGTCGATCAGCCTCAATCCGTTGTCGGACGTTTCGTCGTGGAGGCTGAATTTTCCGACGGTGGTTCCAAAGATCCCTTCTTTGCCCACCCTGGCATTGAAGTCGCCATGCACGATTTTGATATCATGACAGTGGCAGCACTCGTACGTGCGCTCCAAGCGCTCATAGAAGAGATCCTTGGATGCCTCATCCTTCTCTTCCGTCGGGGCATGGGCGCAGATGAGCGAGATGTTGAAGAATCTCGCTTTGATGCGGATTGTGGGAAGACGCTCATCCACCGGGGTGAACGACAGTACTCGGCGACGGAGTCTCTTTCCCACCACAAATCCAACTCCGAATTTGCGCTCCTTTACATGGCAGCTGTAGTAGACGTCGCAAGGCCCCAGACATTGCTTGCCTTGCCCCGTCCAACGCATTTCTTGGATGGCGGTGATGTCAGCTTTTGNCCGAGGCTTTGCCTTGCTTCTTTACTGGAAGTGGTTTTTACGTGGCGGGTCTCAAGCCCAGCGCACAACCCATTGCTGGGACGGGGGTGGTTTCGCAACCAAATACACGTTTATATAGCGAGCCGCTTTCTCCATGCAGACACCCGCTTGCAGCCGCACCAACTGGTGAACAGAAGCTGCAGGCTTCAGTGAGCCCTTAAACCGAATAAATCGGAGTGGCCCCACCGAAGCTCCCTCTCTTTCTGCCTTAACTCAAGGCTCCACTCGGATTGGTTACCGCATCTCGCGCATGCGTTGCTCACGTAGCCCAGTGCGCGCGAACGAGGACGCAAGTGTCGGGATTGAGTATAGCCATGCAACGGGAACTTCATACCCAGCGCAACGACTATACCCCATTGCACTCCAATAGTTTGTCTAGGAAAATTATAATTTGCTTATTATAAAAAGTGTAATACCTTAAAAATGTATTGTGATTTTAACGAACGGTGCCTCGTTTTACTCAGAATTAAACATTATTGTCAAAGTAATGACTCTAGGAGACTGTTTTCTTTTAAAATTTTGGCAAAACATATTGTAGAATGGAAAAAATAATAAAAATTTGTGTAAATTTCAGATTTAATCCAAAAATTTTCCTTATTATTTATTTAATTAGTGCAAGTATTCTTCTTTCTTAAGACATACACTGCCGGCAGTGTTACCGCCGAAAATTTTTCGAAAGTCGCAAAAAAAGTGTCACAGCCCAAAGAAATGTCTTCAAGTCATTCAAATCGTTTATATTTATATAAAGACCTACATTATTTTACCTTTCGAAACTTATTGGGCATATTCATAGTCGAAATAAAATCGACTCTAAGGTTAGTTATAACCAGGGAACGGATTTTTAGGACCTAAAAACCTATTAAAAAGGCAAAATAAAATAACGAAATAGGCTATAAAAGGCAAATTTAAATAGCGAAATAGGCAGGAAAAGGCACTAGAAATCGCAGAAGAATGCACTAGAAAAAGACAAACCCCGAAAAATAATCAAAATACATTTATTTTAGAAATGTATATTTTATAAGTAAAAAAGAAAAACTATGAACTAGTTTCATTATATGAAAAGTTTCTACTTTGAATCTTAGACTATTTTCTCCAATCGAGTTTTTAACTCACAAACCTTTAATCTCTATAGTTGTAGTAACACTGAACCACAAGATGCATTTTGAAGTTTCTGGCAGCATTTTCATTAGATTTTTGCGAAAATAAGTCTTGAATGTACTAAACGTGCGCTCCAACGTGAGTTGAGTGAGTGAGTGAGTGGCGCCCAATTTAAATATCGAACGTTTAAAACCCTCATAATATCAGGAACAAGGGCTTTTTCCTTGCCCTTTACAACTAAAGGCCAGTATGCAGCTCAAAAAACGGAAAAGAAAACAATTGCCATTATTTCGTGTGTGTCCAAGGAATTTTGATATCTGATACTTCACAGGCTGTTGCCTCACTCTTTCCGCAAGAAATAATGGAACGGGCATATATTTCTGTCGCAAAAATGAGTTGCCTTGTGCTCTTTTATCCCAAAAAAACTTTAGAAACCCGCACTAGAAAGCTTTGCAAACTTCTAAAGAACTGCGTACCTCCTTAAGGAGATTTGACACAAGAAATTTTTTTAGCCGTTTATAGTACGTCATTTTATATGGAGTTTTGGCTTTTCTTGAGAGCTGCATACTGGTCTTTAAGGTAGAAAAGGCAAAAACAGGCAAATATCTTAAAAAAGGCAACATCAAATGTGTATATATGGAATTAGGGAAAGCTAAATCGTGGACATTCTTAATCGAATATACTCTATCCCTCTAGTAGAAAAAGGCAATTTCTATAAAATCCGTTCCCTGTTTATAACTTTTTGATATAGTTTTCAACGGAAAATCTGTCAAAAAATCAGCTTAGAATAGATTTTATTTCATCTATGAGTATTCCCCATTATTTGTAATAAATTTCTAATTTAGATCCTTTTCTGTAAAAAATAGTTTTTCTCTTAAAATAAAAACCCATTGATTAGGGAAAATTCAAAGGACGCAATTATTTTGAATTGATTATGAAAACAAAATTGCAGCTAAAAAAAGTACTTACATCAACATAACACCTCAGTTAAAAAAAAGCAACATTAGTAAACAATTACACCGGCACAAAAAAACAATTTGCGTGATGTGCATTTGACCGGAACTACCTATGGTTGTGTATTTCGACCCGCATAATCCGAATTTGAAGTCAGTTTGGCCAATATACCTCCTAGATTTCGAGAAAACTTAAAAAAAAACGTAAAAATGGTGAAAGTCGGCAAAAAAAAACGGGGTTTTTGAAGTTTTCTCGAAATCTAGGAGGTATATTGGCCAAACTGACTCCAAAAAGTGTCAATTTGACATATATGGAATACTCCTATATTGGCAGTAAGAGCTAGTACCGTCCGAAAACACTACAGTACAGATATATCAATAAACATGTACGAAAGAAAAGGAAAACATACGTTTATAACTACACATATACACAACACATACACAAAAACGGCATCACGTACACAATACATTGACAAAAACAGTACTAGACTGTCTCGCTTTGATTTCGGAATGCTTACACATTGAGAAGTTAGCTTACTGCCAATATAGAAGTATTACATATATGCAATTTGACACTTTAATCGCACAACGGTAAACATTTTTTCTAATATTTTTCCGCCAATTTCTTATAAAAATATGATTCATTCTACAACAGAAAACATAAAAACATAGTTCCTACACTTTGTGCGAAACTCAAAAAAATTCTAAAAAATCTAGTTAAGTTAATAATTTGGTGAATTTTTGCGAGTTTTGCACAAAGTTTAGGAATTATATTTTTATGATTTTGTTGTAGAATGAACCATATTTTTATAAAAAATTGGTGTAAAAATATTCGAAAAAAATTGGTGCATATATTGTAAAAAATTTTCTGTGCCAATACTTTTCGCCGGCTGTGTACGAAAACTTAAAACTGGTTAAAAAATTCCCGAACTAAAAATTTGTTAGTGCTGGAAGTCATGCGAAAATGTTTTTTTTTAATATTATGTTGAGAATTTGAGGGTTAAAAAAATTTCGAAACCAGTTTCGTGAATTACTCGGCCAGCTCTAAGACCTGTTCTAGGTAACTTAAAAAGTTCGTGGAATTTTTATTTATTTTGTAACACCGTGTAATTGGGTTACTGATATTAACTATGCATCTTAGCGACTCAAGGAACATTTGGACATCAAGTTTCATAAAAATCTGGCAATTGTTGAAAAATCCCCCCGTCTTATTGGATCCGCCATTTCTAATTTTTAAAAACTGACGTAATCAGCAATCCCAAAAACCATTGGTTGCGAAGTTTAATAGAGTTTAGAAAATAACAAAGCAATATTCTACTGACCGATTCAGCACATGGGTTTTTAAAAATCCGTAATGAAAACGGAAAAATACGTTTCTTTGTTTTCATGGGTGCAACATCATGTCGGACGATGTAATGAATGAACGTCTCCCTGAAATCGACGACGCATTACTTGTCTGAAAAGCAAATGCATTATTACGAGAAACTAGACATCCTTATGATCTCGCCATAAATTTTATTAAAAGGAATTCATAATGCTTTCACAAAGATTCTCAACAAATTTTCCAAACTGAGTATAACCTTCCAGGGTTAATATTGCAGATTACTTTCAAAGAAAATATAAATGTCGTCGTTTAAAGTAAAAAACCGCGTATCAAGATAATGCAAATCCGCGTATGCGAGGTTGCATACATTATTTTGTAGAGAGTAAGAACACTGATATTTCAAAAATGTTCTCTCTTTTATAAAGCAATCGCATATGTGGCTGGTATATTTCAGGACGAATGGCTTGAGCCAAGAGCTTCGGTGAGCAAAGCCAATTTTTGGCAAAAAATGTCAGTTACGCGGTTTTGCAGAACGACGATACGCGGTTTTTGTACTTTAAACGACGATATATAGGTTTGTATGATTATGGTTGGGAGAGCTTTGCTTATTTTCGATTAAACATATGTCTGTAAAATTTATACGTAGCACTATTTAAGTAAAGACCCATTATCCTAACACCTCCATTTGATTTAATCTTTTTTTTCAACAGTTACATAGCAAGCAAAAAACCATGGACACCACAGCCAGTAAATTACTTTGAATTGGAAGAAAACCTTGAAGGGATCACAATTTTGTATCAATTGTAATTTGATGTGAATAAATAGCTTTCTTTTCCTAAAACTCACGGAGTTTTTATTTAATTTATAGTTGGTGAAATCGCAGTCGCAAAGCGGCAGTTTTCAGTAGAATATTAAAACCAAAATAGTAAATAAAAAAGAATATTTTACTATTCAAGTACATGTATTACTAAAGTAATATTATCATAGGAATAAGTATAGGAGGAGGACATGCTTTATTCACTGGCCGGGGTCGCTATCCTCTATACTACCTTCTCCTAGAGTGGGATTCCCACCGAAGCGTATTCGGCTACCCACTAAAACCCTACCTCCCAACACATTAGGCGCCGAAATTTTGCATGTTTTCAGATGCAGGAGCGCACTTCTAAAGCCTCGGGGCTGCTCTCTTGTAGGTGTGTTTCATTTGGGTGTCCTCAGTAGACATCGGTCTCCTCGTTTGCAGCGGATTACGAATTGCACGTATCTCGCGACTGCTTCCCACTTTTATTGCACTGGAGATCATTACCCCAATTATGTTATTAGGAGTTATGTCTCCGTATCTTTCTTCCAACATTTTGCGCGAAGTCAAGAAGTGGTTGCAAGTGAAGAATGTATAGTGCATGTTATCTTCGATGTGTTCCCAGAAGTGACAGAATGGTCAGTCGGTGGACTGAATAGCTATGAAGATATTCTCGGAAGTAACCATGTTCGGTGAGAAATTGCGTTAGGTGGAAGTATACTCTACGTGCGGTTGTTTCAACCATATCTGAAGGTCGGCTATTGGGATGTGCGGCCATGCACCATTTGTGCTCGCGTTGCAGTTCTGTTGCCACTGCTGGATTAGTTGCCTTTCGGAAAAGGCTTTCTGAAAGCAGTGTTATGTCAGGGACCGAGTATCGAAAACCGGGTTTCCCTATGTAGGGGTTGTTCCTGTAGTGAGGATGGTGGGGCCAATGCAGGCTGCCATTTCAAAGACAAGTTTTCTCCTGGTGTTTGTTTGGGGCACACCCCATTTCACGCCTCTTGCGTTGAAATTTCCAGCAACAATTATGTACTTTTCTGGTTATATCATGCAACTCATCTTCAAGGCCCTCGAGTTTTTCCCTAAAGACAAGGACTGTGCCGTTTGGTGACAGGTTATTTGCGTAATTTTCCCCCACATGTAGCAATGTCAGACCTTGCTGCTGTCTGTGCGATGTTTGGGGATGGCAATCAATATCCCGGCCGATCCTGATTGGTCAACATGTCAGGTCTCATTTTTTCTATAGGGTTCACTGATGATTACAGCGTCTGCCCTTTGTTCAAGAACCAATTCGTCCAGCAGGTCATCAGCTACCGTACTCCTGTTCATATTGCCTAGTATGAATTTAACTGCTGCCTACGTTTCCAGCGTGAACTGCTTCTGTCTGTGCCTTTGCATACCGCCTTTTTGTGGCCATATCCCAGACATCGAAAACATCTTTGGACATCCGCGCGAGTTACGTTCCCACACTCCAGAAAATATACACACATAGACAGTAAAGACACACACATATATATATAATTACATAGGAATAACATATAAACATATTGGAGCATGAGTTCTGCTGAGTTGCAGAACTCGATTGGTATTTCAAGCCCTATAGCAAATAATAAGTTATTGGTTGGAGTTTGATCACCAATTGGTTTACTTTATTGATTTCACTTTCTTTTATACCAAATTCTTACACTAACACTTACAAATTATTTACGAACTAGAATGTATACAAATATACTACTAATACCTACAAACTAACTACATAACTCTAAAATATGCTAAGTCAACATATGGTTGCAATAAATATATAAATATGTCAGTCGCATTGACAAACTGACGTTGTGGATCAGTTAGTCACTGCGACTGTCTTTGGCGGTGTCTTTGACCGTCCGCACAAGTGTAACAAGATCCTCGCTATGTGCGATGAATGCAGTCTTTGCATAAACTCCCGCTGAGTTCAATGTAACTGATTTGGGTAAACTGTTGTTTGTGTACATTCCTATTTGTTTATACATTACTTATGTGCACATGACAATTAAAGTAAAAA
>NW_016157517.1:146161-168357 GCF_001687245.7 Rhagoletis zephyria | reverse complement strand
TATAGCAAATAATAAGTTATTGGTTGGAGTTTGATCACCAATTGGTTTACTTTATTGATTTCACTTTCTTTTATACCAAATTCTTACACTAACACTTACAAATTATTTACGAACTAGAATGTATACAAATATACTACTAATACCTACAAACTAACTACATAACTCTAAAATATGCTAAGTCAACATATGGTTGCAATAAATATATAAATATGTCAGTCGCATTGACAAACTGACGTTGTGGATCAGTTAGTCACTGCGACTGTCTTTGGCGGTGTCTTTGACCGTCCGCACAAGTGTAACAAGATCCTCGCTATGTGCGATGAATGCAGTCTTTGCATAAACTCCCGCTGAGTTCAATGTAACTGATTTGGGTAAACTGTTGTTTGTGTACATTCCTATTTGTTTATACATTACTTATGTGCACATGACAATTAAAGTAAAAAGGGCGATGTGCTTATGCTACAGCCCAACCAAGCTCAAAGGGAAAATTGAAAGCAAGTGAAACTAACAAACACTATTCAAATTGTAGCCTTAAGATTCATTTCAACCAATAAAGAGTACAAAAGCTCAAGCTGTTTGTTTTCAATTAAGTTTATGGCGCATTTAGTGGAACTTTGCCTGAATATAAAGAGAACCTTCTAATTACAAACAGTAAAATTAAGAAAAACTTTATGTATAGTGAAACATTTATGAACAGTAAATGAACAATGAAAAATTTGCAAACAGTAAAATTTAACAAACTTATGAATAGTGAGTTATTTATGAATAGTAAATGAATAGTGAAAAATTTCCAAACAGCAAAATTTAACATACTTATAAATAGTTAAACAACGAACTGCAAATGAATAGCGTAAAATTTACGAACAGCACAACTTATGAATAGTGACAATTGCTTAAGGGTAAAAACCTATGAACAATATGCAGAAGCAGTTCGTCAACAACCAAAGTATCATGAATTCAGCGGAACTTGCCAAAATTAAAAGAAGGCAACAGGAGGTAATCAATCCGCTACAGCAGCAGCAGGCACAGATGCAGCAACAAATGCAGCAACATCGAGAGCTGCCACAAAATAAGAAGCTACACACTCAGCATCCCCCACAGCTCGTTCTTAGCGACGATGAAATAATAACTCACTTTTGTCACCTAAAGCCATTCGGCAGGTGGAAAGGTGACAACCTGCTCGCCTTCTTCAACGCTGTTCCTCAAATTGTAATCAAAAAGAAACTAAACGGCGGAAATATTCGTCCAACAACTTTTATACCGCAGTACCAGGGCGGAGGTCAAGCAGCGTCTAAAGCAGAGGTATCAACCGCAGGAAACTTCATCTAACCGCGATTAGGTCTGTGAAATCCATCAAACGTTGTCCAATTATGGGGCTACATCTGCTCCATACTCTTCTGCTCTGGGCTGACATAGAGTCAAACCCAGGGCCAGAAATATGCACCTGCTGCATATGAAAGAGACGCTTGCATGCAAACTCCACCCATTCTGTGAGAACCGGACCTCCACGGCAAACCGTCACTCGCCCGAGCAGCACAATACTAACACTCTCACATCCCAACACAACACAACAATAAACACACACACGAACACTACAGCAGCTTTGCCAACATACCGCCGCTAGAAACTCCTACTCCATCCGATAATCTGCTCGATTTGTCGGTCCAGAATATACCGTAATGTGACGAGAGTCAAGTGAAACTCCTGCCTTGGACTGTGAAGTTTCGTCTTATCGAATCAGACATAGACCGCAGGGATACCATCCTAGAATGTCAGGGTATTTCCATCCGGTCAGGCGATGTCTAGCTCGAAATATTTAACGTAAATAAACACCCTGTCACCAGCTGCCCTGTAGGATATCACCTTGAAATAGGTACGCTCCTAAGAGGTGAAACCATATGGTAGTTGCTGACTTCAACGCGCACCGCGATTTTTGCATTCAAGCCTGTCGAACGATGGTAGGAGAACACACATGGCCCAGCAGATTTTTATAGGATTCGACATTCTGCACAATTAACAACGATGCACCCACCAGGATTATGGGCAGCTGCAGCAGCTCGCCTGATATCACAATTGTAAGCGCTAGTCTGATAAACGGCATAATGTGGCGACCTATGCTGACCTTGGCATCGGACCATCTGCCCATAAACCTCTCGATTGATAAACCTGCCGACTTTGCTTCAGCGAAACACCGGACCTATGTCAACTTTTCTAAAGCTGATTGGAAAGCCTTCGCGGAAGTTACTGAACACACCTTCACTGCCCTACATGCGCCAACCGACATTCAAGTAGGTGAGCGTAAGTTCCGCAGGGTTGTCACTGCTGCTGCAGCCCGCTTCATCCCAGCAGTATATATTTCGGACCGAATTTTCCCTCTGAAGCGGCTGTCCCTTCCGATGAGCGTTACAACCTTCGTCAGACCGATCCCGGAAATCCACGTATAGGCATCTTAACAGGGATATTCGCGCAACTTGTGAACGTACATAACCGGATGAAGTGGGAAGAGCGTCTGAAGACTTGTTACTTCTCCTCTGGTGTACGCAAGCTTTGGTCAACCGTGAGGTCTCTGTCCAACCCGACGAAGCGTGACGACAGAGTTGAAATCTCTTATGGCGACCGCGCCTCGTCGACAGTTAACACTCTCACTAGCACACCAGCGGCGAAGTGAGGGTAGCCATCGGGAACCCGAAGGCCTATCAAGTCAAAGGACCTGACGGAATTTGCATGCTGATGCTGAAAAATTTGGGACCTGCGGGAGTGGATTACTTAACCAAGGTCCTCAACCTGTCTATGGCCACTCTCATCTTTACAGACATTTGGAAAATGGTTAGGGTGGTTTCACTGCTCAAACTGGGGAAATCGTCCAACAAAGGGAGTCTTATCGTCCGTTTACCCCCCTTTCCGAGGTAGGGAAAATACTAGAGGCCCTTCTACCCCCGCACTACACAAATCACCTGACCCCAGCGAGGCACCAGCATGGGTTCCGTAAAGTGCACAGTACAACAACAGCACTTAACGCCATAAACATTCAGATCACTCGTGGCCTTAACCGAAACCGCCCTGTGAGAGAACGGTTCTAGTGGCGCTGGACCTGTCTAGGGCGTTTGACACTGTCAGTCACTCCACGCTACTAGAAGACATTTAGGCTTCTTCTCTCCCACAGGGATTTAAACGCTGGTCGGCGAATTATCTGAGTGGTCGGCATGCCCCAGTAATCTTTAGAGACAAAACTAGCGAATCAAGAAAAGTTAAACAGGCTGTACCACAGGGTGGTGTCCTATCCCCGTTATTGTTTAACTAATATATTTCAAAGCTCCCTTAACCACCAGAGGGAGTCTCAATTGTATCTCATACGGGCGACAAACGGGCTCACTTATTTGCATAAACAGCCTTTATTTGCATTAACTCAAGCATTTTCCTCTTTCAAATGCGCATGAGCAGCCCAACGAATACACGAAATTTTTGGGCATTATCTCAGATCAGGGGAATTTTCGATG
Organism: Rhagoletis zephyria; assembly: GCF_001687245.7. Classification (NCBI taxonomy): domain Eukaryota; kingdom Metazoa; phylum Arthropoda; class Insecta; order Diptera; family Tephritidae; genus Rhagoletis; species Rhagoletis zephyria. Next base: position 164,860 of record NW_016157517.1, on the reverse strand, counting down.
AAAATACTGGTAAAAACAGCCAGCTGTCGTCTTTTGTACAAGTAAGCAAAGAAAGCAAGTGATCTTGGAGTCCGCGGTAGCCGGGTTGGAGAGCTGCGTGGTACAAATCTGTAGGTGCCAGGTTCGATCCTCGGTTGAAGCGATTGCCAAAAATTTGTTTGTTTTTAGTATTTATTTTAATTTTACGTTGTTTTCATTTGTTTTATTTTATATCACATTTTATTAAATTTAATTAAAATTTTTAGATTTTAATTTGATAAAAAAAAGGCAACACCAACTTACTGAAAGCAAAGTTAAAAGATATAGCACTTATGAAAAAATTAATAATAAAGAAATAAGTGAAAATTCTACTGGCCGTGGTTCGTTAATCCGTATTACTGCCGTCTGTCAGGGCAAACTTATTATGCTTTTATTATGTCTTCCTCGCGTTTTACGCTGGCGACTGTTCTTTAATGGCATATGATAATGGAATTGATGACTTGTGCATGGAATTAAACGGCTATCTTTTCGAGCTTTCTCGATTCTTCACTGGAAGGAGCCTTACCCTCTTCCCTAGAAAATCCTTGGCAACCTTATTTACCCCCTGGGGAAGGAGGTCAGACTGCAGCTGGGTATTCAAGTCGTCTCCCAAAAATCCCTGGACTTGCCTTCGACATTCTGCTAACCTTCCAGGTGCATACAACCGCAATTGTCAACAGAGTACAGGACCGCAACAAGGTCCTCAAGTCGCTGACTGGCAGCACTTGGGGACAAAGAAACGCTGGTGGCAACATACGAGGCAATTGACCGGCCGGTTCTAAATTATGCAGCGCCCGTGTGGTCGCTGGGGACTAGTAGGATGCAGTGTACGGATCTGCAGACTAGCCGGAACGCGGCACTCCGGACTGCGACCCCATTAAGTAGCATAGCACAATGCTCGGCAAGTAGTCCTCAGTAAGGAGCCACCGACACGGGTACCTGAAAAGACAACTGCTCGCAGAAAAGCCCTCGCTAAGACATCTCTACGAACTGACGGACCCAACTACATACGGACCCTAAATGGCATTCACAGGGAGGGGGTCTCGAGTTATATAGACTTAAGACCTGGGAATGCCGCTCTGGGCACACAACCACCTGACGTGGACGGATGACAACGCAGTTGGATGAGCCGACACAATTGGGGTTTAGTAGCCGCTATAACAACAATAACAACCGCAGGAAACCTATGTACAAATTTTCAACCGATGCAGAGGAATTAGGCTTAGCAACTTAAGATATCTTTTTGATTTTTTTTTAACTCAAGTTACAATCTTATTGAGCTATATGAATTTGAAGAGGCAAAACTCTCAATATATGTATATGCCTACAATTTGTTTTTAGAATTTTTTTAGACGTGTGGTTTTCAATGAGACAATACTTTTTTCGGAGTTGGTTTTTTTGACGACGTTTGCAAATCGTGCAAATTTATTACCAAAATAATGGTTCGGTTCGCGTGACGCATTGCGCGCTGCGTTCAATATTCGGTCGACATAATCGTCCAGCAGAGTCAGTAATTCGAGCAACCATGGATCGGTTTCGCACCGCGTTTACTCTAGTGGATAATGCGCTATTGCTGCTGTTGTTCAGAGTATCGAAGAAGACCCGAATGTGTCCATATATGGCTATAGAGCCATGATTCATGACTTTTTCGTGCTCGAATTGGAGGATGTTAATGTGGACGACCTTTTGTTCCAACAAGACGGCGTTACATGCCATACAGCCAACGAAATAATCAATTTATTGAAGGAAACTTTTGGTGAGCGCATTATCTCGCATCGTGGGTCTGTGGCGTGGCCACCAAGATCGCGCGAATTAACACCACTGGACTATTTTTTGTGGGGTTATGTGAAGTCGCTTGTCTACGCAGGTAAGCCCGGGACGATTGACGCCTTGGAAGAGAATATTCGGCGGGTTATTGCTCCCATGGGGCCGTATTGCTGCAAAGAGTGGTCGAAAATTGGGCCTCTCGGCTGGAATTTATTCGAACCAACCGCGGCGGTTACTTGCCCGAAATCATTCTTAAAACATGATGGCAAACCCCTATCTTCATAATAAAGCTAAATTCTTGGCTATAACATTAAACTATATGCGTTTTATTTCTTCTTGAAAACCTAAAAAAACACCCCTAGATAGAGACCTTAGAGATATATTAATAGAAAAAATTTAGGGAAGCTACCGAACTCATTTGAACTAAGGTACTACCTTACTCGAAATGTAAAAAAGCTACAAAAAATGTAAGCTATTAGATGAGAAACGAGCCATTTCGTATAATCACAGGAAGACAAATGCACATCAGAATTTTTAGATATCCCAACCTCAAAGTATTTAAAAGACGGTTTTTGGCGATATTTGAGGCTATATTATAAGAACAATAAATTTTTTCGTTATTTGTACTTAGTGAATCATTTAGTATCACTCTTTTCCTTTAAAATTCAAGATATTCATTCGTTTCTTTCGATTCGATTTTTATTTCTCGAGATATAATATATTTAATGTGCAGTACTTCTGTATTAGCTATGATCACTCATTCTTACGAACAAAATTTTACCACCTGAGTAAAACACATCAGGGGTATTCTCCAAATCTTGCAAAGCTGTTGCACGTTGCACGAATTGTATAACTTGCAAACACACAACAACAAAATACATGGGAAACAACATTTCCTATCACTGCAAAATATGTGACGTCGAAACCCATGTATATATTTTGCAAAAAACCATAGCAAAATAAATGCGACCCTGTGCTAGTTGTTTTGTTGTTGGAATTGCTACATATTTCGCTCATTCCCCTCATCTCGCTCACTTCATTTTATTTGCTGTATCTTGTTATTATATTTGATACAGAATTTCGCTGTTTGCTACCTTTGCATGCTACCACTTTGCAATGGGGTGCTCTAGTACTCTTATAAATTTGGAATAGTATTTGCATTTCGTGCGATCCGTGCATCGTCCAGGACTTCGAGGATACCCTATCGTTTCAATCAAATAATTAGAGTAAAGGAAATTGAGAGAGCAAAGTGACAGTTCCCGGGAAGTTAAGTGCTAAAGAAATGCACAAACATTTAAATAATATCTGTTGGTGTATTCTCCACTTAAAAAATATCCATCATATTGCCAATAACATAGTTTCCAGGAGTCGCTATTAATGAGAGAACTAAAATTTAAGCAAAATTTTACATTTTTTCCTGACTGCTTAAATGTTAAATTTATCTTCGTTTTGCCTAATGTTTCTACAATTCCATTCATGAACTATGTGGTAGTTTAAATCTACACTATGATCTTTTAAGACATCGTGCACTAAAGAAACATAAAGAATTTTTCTTCCCGACCGTTTAACACTTGAAGTATTACCAATTTGATATTCCATTCTTACTCTGTCTTATTTTGGCTTATTATCCACCAGCGCTCAGTGGAAAAAAATATCTTTCTGTAAACAAAGCTGTCTGCACTCGTTTTTAACGTTAGTGTAAGGGGGCGCTGCAGCTTTTTTAATAGTCTTAAAAAATGTAACTACAGGGTGTAAAATAATAACTGTATACTTTAAATGGTACCATACTTTACTTTACTTTATACTTTAAAATATATTTAACATAAACGAATCAACCAGCTAAAAAATCTGCATACTCAAAATGTTGAACGCCCTCATATTTATGCTAAGTATATCATTTAAGAGGAGATATTTCTGTGCAAAGCAACGATGTATAAATTGTTAGTTTATCTTACAAAATTACGGAGGAATATGACTGAGTATACGGAAAAGTTTATTTTTTACATTTTTATATTGAATAATGTCTTGTCCGGTTATTTGGTTTATTATGAGCTATGAATTTAAAAAATACATCAGGGTTTAGTTGAGATATTCGCCTTTCGCGTGCTTACGGTTCAAATTGCAGCTCACTACGTCCGGATATTTATATCTATGAATCTGGGTAGCGACCAAACACCCGTTTGTATGTATGCGCCTGGAATATCCGGACCCTTAATGGAGAAGGTGTCTCTGCCCGGCTGGTTGATGTCCTCGAGAAGACTAAGGCTGACATTACCGCCATCCAAGAAATGCCATGGACGGGGCAAGGCAAGGTAAGCGTGGAGCCTTGCGACTGCTACTACAGTTGCAACGTTAAGGAGAGAAAATTTGATGTTGGATTTGTGGTGGGATAGAGACTCCATCGCCAAGTACTGGCGTTCACCCCGGTGGACGAACGTCTAGCCACAATCCGCATCAAAGATATCAAAGCTAGATTCTTCAAGATCTCGCTCATCTGCGCCTATGCCCCGACGGAGGGGAAGGACGAGGCATCCCAAGATATTTTCTATGAGCGCTTAGAGGGTACATATTAGCGTTGCCCCGACACGGTATAAAAATCGTGCTTGGCGATTTCAATGACAGGATGGGCAAGGAAGGGATCTTAGACGCCACGGTCGGAAAATTCAGCCTCCACGACGTAACGTCCGATAACGGGCTGAGGCTGATCAACTTCGCCGGGGCCCGCAACTTGGTAGTATGTAGTATTGGGTTCTAGCATAAAAAGATCCATCAAGCTACATGGCTGCCTTCAGATAGAAAAACGGGAAACCAGGTCGATCATGTTGTAATAGACGGAAGCCATGCTTCCAGTGCTTTAGATGTACATACCTATACTTCGAGGGCCAAGCATCAAATCGCAGCACTTTCTTTATGCAGCCAAGATACGCACCCGCTTCCGTGCAGCAAAAAATATAACGGCCAACAATGCAAGGGAAGCTCAACGTCGAAAGGCTGCAAACAAAACTGTCACCCAATTGATTCGACACTCGACTCTCACGCCTTCTGTGAGGGAGCACCCTTCAACAAACCGACATACGCGAGTTGTGGAACCACATTTTCGGCTCATTACGGGTGCGATGAGGAGTGTCAAGAGGCTGCAGAGAAAAAGGGTGTCGCCTACAGGACTATGGTGCAATCGGGCCCAACGCGAGCCATGTGGAATCATTATAGGGAACTGAAGAAGGAAGCTAGCCGTATTTGTCGCAATAAGAAGAGAGAGGTCGAAATACGTGAGTGCTTGAAGTGCTGGCCGATAGAAAAAACACCCGAAATTTGTATCAGAGAGTTGAGCGACTTACAGAAGGTTTCAAGACTCCTGTAGGAACAACCATGGCGATCTAGTGACCAATGCCCAGAACGCACCTAAATTATGGAGGTAATACTTTTCTACGCTTCTGAATGGCACCAGATATGAAAGAAGTGGATAAGACGAACCCGAGCCCCCAGTCGATGACGATGGAATCGATGTCCCAGCGCCTGACTATGACGAGGTACGAATAGGGATTATGCTGATGAAAAATAACAATGCTGCTCGAGCTGACGGTAGGGATGTCAGTGGCAAAAATGCATCGATGTTTTTTATGTTTCAGTGCATCGATATTTGTAGATGCATCAAAATACAAACATCGATTCATCGATACACATTAATTTCTTGTATAAAAAACATCAGTATTCCACTACTAAGCTTACGTCTAAATTAACAATTGTCCGAGTTTTTTTTTTCTAAATTGATAATGACTTGAAGATCACGTTTTAGAAGGAATAAATACATTTCAGAACACATTTACAATATATTTCAATTTCATGTCATTTACAAGAACTACATATACATATGTAATTAGAAATGGAACCATGCACTTTTCTTTATAAATATATAGATGCTCATAGAATTGAGCGTACAATATGTTTGTAACAATTTACGCAAAGTTCGCCAAGCTTTATCAAATTTTTTAAATTGCCATCAAAGTTTAAAACTTTTTTAACAGTTTTTAAAAAAATTTTTTAGTGTGCAGTTTCGTAGAAGTTTATTATTATATTAAAATTTAATTGTAGCATTATTTATTTTTTCTAAAAATGCAGTTTAGAATTTTTTTAAAGTTTAATGGATTTTTTTTTAATTTGATGAATTTTCGCGAATTTTGCTTTTGTTCCAAAATGACTTCTATTTTAAACAAAAAACTGAAGAAAAATATTTTACATGAAAAATTGTGCGAATCCAAATTGAGTTCGAAACACAACAAAATTTAACATGAGATATTATTACTATTAACGTTAATAGTAATATTTGATAAAAACAAGCTCCTGCAGTAAAAAAAAATATTTGTTCATTTCTTATAAATGGTGTACAAAGTTCGAAGTACTGATTTACAATGGAGTAGCATAAGACTATGTCCCCCGGAGAAAAGTTTTTCTGATGGAACCGAAGTCTCCACTAATGTCAAATATTTACATGTGGCATTATTACAACCTTGGAAATGGATTTTGAATATTCTTTCAAATTTCTAGAGGATTATCACTATTTCACTTCTGTCGGAGATACTTCTGAAAATACATCGACGCAACGTTGATTCAGAAAATAAATCGGTGCATAGAAGTATCGATTCATCGAACACTCATGCAGCGAGTAGAAAGATTTTGATGTATCAAAGCAAAGCATCGATATTTTCGATGCATCGATTTTTTTCCGAAATCTCAAGCTGACGGCCCATCAGCCGATCTATTCAAGTACGATGGCAAGGAGCTAATAAGGTGCATGCCCGACGACTGCAATTCAAGCGTGCTCTGCCCAATCCACAAGAAAGGCGACCCCGCCATGCGCCAACTATTTCATCGAGTGTGTTTTGTGAAAGACTGAAACCCTCCGTCAACGAACCAATACGTCTCGGTTCCCTCTTCAGTTCCCAATAACGGTCCCACATGGCTCGTGTTGCGCCGGATCGCATGGCCCTATAGGCGGAATCTTTTTCTCTGCAGCTTCTTGACACTCGGCATAGTACCAGTTGTGCTTTCGTGCTCGCTGAAATATGACTATTTCTTCGGCGTCGGTACTTAATAAGCGGGAAATGTGGTTCCACTGATCGCGTATGTCGGTTTGTTGAAGAGTGCTCTCAGAGAGCAGCTGTGAGAGTCGAGTGACGAATAAATTAGCCGTTTCCTTGCATTGTTGGGTGTTCATTTTTGCTGCACACAGGCGGGTGCGTATCTTGGCTGCAACAATATAGTGGTCCAAGTCGATGTTTGGCCCTCGGAGTGTACGTACGTCTAAAGCACTGGAAGGATCTATGACAACATGGTCGATTTGGTTTCTCGTTTTCCGATCTGGAGACAGCCATGGATCGTTTTATGCTGGAACTTAGTACTACATGTTACCATGTTTCGGGCCCCGGCGAAGTCGATGAGCCTCGTTTCGTTATCTGACGTTTCGTAGTGCACTGATTTTTCTAACATTTCTGGCATTGGAATCACCAAGCAAGATTTTAATATTATGTCGGGGGCAGCGCTCGGATGGCGCTCCAAGCGCTCATAGAACAGATCCTTGGGCGCCCATATTCCAGGTGCATACCCTCAAATCATAGTCGTTTATACGTTTGCCGTGGTCGTTGTCAAAAAAGGGGTCTCCTCCGAGGCTGCTTGTTGTTTTTCATTGGGCGGGGATTTAACAAGTTTTACGCCTTCTCACCTTAGCTCGCTTCAAAGTGGTGTTTGGTTGCTACCTAGAGGATTCATGGATATAAATATCCGTACGTAGTGAGCTGCGATTTGAACCGTACGCACAAGAATCACTTCTGGACACTCATAGGTGAATGGCAGTCAAAAGTTTTTCCCACCTTCGTGACCTTCTGCGCACGGAACCACCCGGACTTTAGCTTTCACGAATTGTACTTTCTCTTAAAACAAAACCATGTATGTAAATCCCCTTTGGGTACTCGCACTGTTTTAAAGTTTGCCGTTTCTCAAGTCCGGCTTCTATATTTTTTTATCTTTACTTTTGCTTTCATTTTGACTAATTCTGGTAACAATTGGTTTGTTTATATTAAACGTATCACACATGACTTTAACTTAAATACAATTTTTTAATTTTTCCAGAATACTGGTAAGTCAAAGAAAGGCAAAAAATTCAAATTTTGAGTGCGTGGCATGCATAAACAAATAAAGTTGTAGGTATTGAGGTTAAATTGTTTTGAAGTTGCACTTATAATTGTTACAATGTTTTGCTTTAGAGACTTGCATTTATGAAGGGACTGTACGTATTGAAGGTTGCGGTTACCGTGTACGCAAGGTAAATATTTTTCATCGGATAAACAGAAAATAAGTGAAAATAACTTACGAACAATTATAAGGGCCAACCTATGAAAACGCGTTTTTAGACCTTTAGTTCAGATTTGAGGTGGTATTCAAAACTGAAGATCATATTTAGTAAGTATTTAGTATGTTAAGTAAGCAAACCATTCAAAAGTTTTGAAGAAAATAAGTTTATTCGCTTTTTGCGAAATTTTCGGACTATCTGATACGAGGTTATTGCGCGCCAAGCGACGATATGTATTTAAATCGACGAATAGTTTTATATCAACTTTTGTGAACTCTCGTTTATGTTTGTTGTATAGCATACCTCTATTGGTTACAATAATTATAAGCTTTAATAAAAAAATGTTTAGTAAGTAATAGTTATTGGTTTTGAATTTTTTTAGTAGTCTTCTCGCTCCCACACATAAAATCGGCTCCTTTACTTGTGCACAATGTTGCTGACTCTACAGATTCTAGTTATATGAGTAGTAAAACCAAAAATTCTTCATACTAAATATTCGTTGGCATCAACTTCGCTTCCGTAATTTTCTGGAACAAGTCTAGAATAGAGACCGTTTAGCTATAAAATAACCAAAACCGCCGATTGATAGAACATTTACGCTGATTTCAACAATACCAAATTTATTTGGCGCAGGTAAAAAATAAAGAAGACATAAGAGGTTTATTTGCTTTGTTTGTTTATATTTTTGATTATCCCTAAATGCTTGAAACTCAAAAGTAGATCATGATGAAAAATGCATATCGAATTAAAGATAATAACTGGTCTTTCTAAATCGAATAAATCTCTTTGCCATTAATTATGCCGTTTTTTTCAAAAAAGGTTATTTCATGAAAAAATAACATTTGTTCGATTTTTAGTGGTTTTGGTTTGAAAATAATAAAAAGCATATAAATATTATATATGGTGACGTCATCAGTTTTTTAATCAGTTATGTAGTTCATACGATATTAATATTTAAAATATCAAAATATTTAACTTTAACCTTCTAGAACGTCTTTATTTTGCGCCGAATAACTTTGGCATGGTTGAAATGAGCGTAAAAAGTTCTACTGATGTGCATTTTTCGTTTTTGCATAGCTGAACAGTCGATATTCTATATTTGTTTTAGGAAATGACAATTATAAATATATGTTTTTACGTATTGTTTAGTATGTTCATTAAAACACCAAATATATTGCATATTCACATAGAATTAATAATACGCATTTTACTTCTAATTGTATACTTTGCGTACTTTTTTTAGAACTTTTCTACTACCGTTTTCGCAAAAGGCGATCCCATTATTCTCCTTTCTCCTGCTTCCAAAATACAAATCTAGATAAAGTAGTGTCAAATTTGAGCTATCACAAATTACATAACCTTGTATTATTGAATCATGGGTGGCGTTAACTGCCTCTCTTCTAAATCGAAGCGTCCCGTCTTTGAATATATAGTTGTAAGTTGATTCATTTGATTTGATAATTTCATAAACATTTCATCTTTTTCTTTGGAATTTTTCAACTTATTTCTAAAATCAATACATATGATTTAGTTATATATGCAATATATAATAACAGATATTAATATTTATGTAGTAGTTTCATGTTTCAACGTAGTTTTTTACAAAAAATGGTTAAATTTTACATCTTTTAAATAGTTTAAAATTTTTCCTGGGCGATTTAGATTATCTATAATTACTAAATCTTGGAAGGTTATCAAATAAACTCCTTCTAACTTTTGATCAATAACTTTATGTTTTCCTGCAATTATATAGCACCATCTTTTATAACTTTTATGGATTCATTAGCTTTATTTATTTTCGTACAATTTGCTTGTCTATTATTCAAAATATTTGATTCGATTTTGCAAAATTTGACTGAATAAAATTTGACTGAATAAATTTTTTTATTTAATTTTCAATTAACAATTTCCCATCCTTTTTCTGCTACCGCTATTGCTTTAAATAATTTACAAACACTTTTTACTTTTAGATATTTTTTATATATAACTATACAATTATTCTTTTGTACAATTTTAAATTCTGAGACATCTATAACATCTGATATTGTTACGCTAACTCGCTTTTCGCTTATTAATTTTTTATTTCTGACATATCTTATATTAAAGGATTTAAAATTCCTACTTTTTACAATGTAGTAGTCTGTATAGTATTTTCAAGTTCAGTGATTATAGGTCTGTTTCTCTGTCTTAAATACGTCATTTCATTGCAGCTAACTTGTAACTGTTTTATTATTTGTGTTAATTCCGTGATTGTTTTAAATATCTGATAATTGGTTGTGAACTGCCTATTATTGCTTTCTACTTCTATTAGGTGTACTTGAAATCCATTTCCGAACTGTTCGTAACTCATTAATTCCTCTTTTTGATCCATTATTATTAAACTTTAATTGATTTAATAATATTTCTATCATTTGTATTTCGAAATCCATTCTAGTAGCGTCAATTAATATTATTTCGTCTTCAGTTTTGTATTTTTCTACAACATTCTGAAATAATGATATGTTGGTTAAGTGATATATTGATCCATGATTTTCAAAAATTGCCGCATCTTCCTCCTCAACAATTTTCCCTTGTGCACACTGGCCGGAATTGGAATTTTTTGGCATAAATTAAAGATTTTTTATAGCAACATATTCTTGATATCAGTTATTTTTATAAAAGTACATATGTCAACTAAGAAAATTTACAAATAACAGATTTGAAGTTTCAACCCTGTGCTTACAGTGCGCTTTCAAAGTAATGTGTATTATTAGCTGTTATTTTGTCAGAACTGTCAAAATTATTAGTCAATTGTGATGAGCTTGTGAAGGGTTGCGTTAATATAAATAAACAAAATTAGATATGGAAAATAAAGGTCAAGGTATTTCTAATAAGAATTAGTTAATGTGCGTATCGAGTGTGTGTTTGTTTAATGTTATTTAATGTGTTTGTAGTGCGTATATAAAGAAAAATACAAAACAAATTTTTTTTTTGTTCCGTGGACTAGAACTAGCAAGCTGACAAGTTATGACGCCAACTAATAATAAAAAAATGCTTAATAATAATAAGATTTTATTTGAGTAATAACAGTTTTTGCAAATTTTTTACAAAATATAACATTTTAAGCGAAGTACACGTAGAAATCTATGTATCTTCCTTATATAGAATAAAGAAAATTCCGGATTTTTCACCACGTTAATCTTGAAAACTACTGAACGGATTTATGAACATTTTTTTATTAGGGGTATTATCTTTAGGCCTGACACTTTCTATAGGGTTGGCATCTGTCTAAAAAATTATAAGAACCGCACCTTTCGTTGGATTACAGAAAATGAGGTGCCAAATGAAGGTGCTTGGCCTCTAGATGTCCAATAATGTATTATCTTTTTAGTAGGGCTGCCACCATTTTAAAAATTGTAATATCTTCACAGTTAGTTGGGCCAAAAATGAGGTGCAAAGTGATAGGATACAGTCCACTGATGTGCAATAAGGTTTTATTTTTTTAGTGGGGTTGCCACCTTTTTAATAACTACTACCTTCTATACCAAACCGACGGGGTTCACACTTCATGCGTTTGATTTGTTTAAAATTTTTAGAGTTGATTCATAAACATAAATAATAAATAAATATTAAATTTGAGCTTGATTAATACATTTTTTTTGAATTTACAGCACAAAAACAAAAATAAATCGATTTAATTGTTTTCCAAATATCTCACACACATCCAAATTCTCTTAAAAAAATATATTTTTTACATATTTTTTTGCTTGGAGAAATTTTCACATACCCATTTTCTGATAAAAAAATAAGTTTTTGAAAAAGTGCCATCTCAAAAAAACAATCACAATGGTAGCTCTGAGTATTGCGCAATATTTAAGTATAGTATTATGGGGTGCACTCTACAATAATTTGAGTTATGAATTTCTTTTAAACCGAAGTTGAGTAATATGAGTATATTACAAATTTTTTTAATTTTTTTTTAGAATTTTATTGAGTGTGCAGTTTTGTAGTATTGTAGTATAATAAGGTGCAAGTTTTAAGCTAATGTAAAATTGCGTTGGTTTTTAATATATTTTAAGCCTTTTTTCTTATGGAAGAACATGCGCAAACCCGTTTTCAAAGAAAATTTAAAAAAAAAATTACGCCGGTTTTGCAATCGTTTAAAACTTGTACTTTATTATAATTTAATGGGCTACAAAACTGCATACTCAAAGAAATTCGAAAAAAAAACAAGTAAGAAAGTCTAAGTTCGGGCGGAGCCGAACATTAAATACCCGGCGCAAATATTAAATATATGTTTTTTCACCTTTCCGAAACCTACCGCTAGATGGTAAGCCGGGGTGTATCAATTTTGAGTAAATTAGCGTCCTTCAATTTCGAAATATTGAAGTTTCAAGCATTTCTGAAATTTACCGTTATATGAAAAGCGGCCGTAATTTTAGTCCCATTTCAATAATTTTCAATGCTTTGCTTTCATGAGGCAAGCACAATAACCACACTGAGTTTGGTACAAATCGGTAGAACGGTTACCGATATACATATATGTGATCATAAGTGGGCGGTGCCCCGCCCATTTTCCAAAATTTTACCATAAACGTATTTCTTAGTAAAGAATTGTTGCAAGCATCAATTTGGAATAAATTAGCTTCAATATTTACGATTTATCGATAATTTTGTATTTCCTAAGATATACACATGTAACCGTAAGTGGGCGTGGCTACGCCCATTTTCCAAAAATTTANTTGCTTTTTTGAGAGTTTTTATTACTTTTTTCAGTGTGTAAAAGACAATGCTTCTGATAAATAATTTGTCTTTGTATTCTTACATAATAATAATAATAATAGATTGGCGCTTACACATAAGTGGAGCTTCTCCTCCAATTTGTGGTGTGCGCCTTGATGTTGTCACACAAAGGGGAGAGACCTACAGTTTTACGCCGACTCCGAACGGCGATTATATTTTTACGAGAAGCTGTTTTTCATGGCAGAAATACACTCGGAGGTTTGCCATTGCCTGCCGAGGGGCGACCGCTGTTAAGAAAACACCTTTTTTTTCTAAATTTTTTGTATGTATTCTTACATAATTCATGTATTTATTGTGGTATTTTTTATTTATTTTTGGTTTAAATACAGTTAAAATTTTATTTATTTCATTAATGTTCGGTTTTACATGGAATACTAAGTGTTGAAGTGAAGAAATAAATAGTTTTTTTTGCTCAATAATACCTCACTGGATTTTTTTATGCGGTTTTTTAGAATTTTTTACATGGAGTATCTGAATTTATGCGGTTTTTGAAAATGCTGGAACGCATCCCCTGTTTTTGTATGAAAGTAAAGAACTTTTTTATGCGGCTTTCTGAGGAACGCATGTACCGCATAAAAAGAGACCTAAGTGTACTTAATACCTAATTTTTATTAATTTTATTTGTTTTTGTCTACTTCTGTGGGTTTTGGTTGTCATTGGGTATCTCAGAAACTCAAATGCATAATTAAAGTAATTTTTTTAAGCCTGACACATATTTGTGACGATGGTCTATAGATATATCTTTTGGCATAGACAAGGGTCACATTTATGTGACAGGCCAAACATGAGGGTTTTAGCTAACTCAATTTTATTCAAAAATACAAGGCTTACATAAAATTGAGTCTAAATGAAAATACAGTAGAATTATGGCTTATTTTGGGCGTGATATTCTATGAAACATTGCTCAATACAAAGGCAATTACTTGGCCTTTATGTTCAAATTTATTATGTTCAAATAAGTCTAAATATATGTACTTACCGTCCGCTGTGTATTTATTTCAATATGAAGCTAATGTTTTCTCTCTTAAAGTCGGTAAAGACTTTCACACGTACACTGTAAATAAACATAACCTCATATTTAACAGGTAACTGTAATCCCGAGACCACTTGTCACAAACGTGTGTCAGACCTTCCTATAGACCATACTGTATCAAACAACCCGTGGTGAATGTTGGTATAATTTAATTAAGTTAAACCGGCGCATATAAGGGCAAAGTGACTAATTACGACGACAAAAATAGAAAAACAAAACTCTTTAAATTTTATCACGCATACCTTTCTAATACTCCTTATAAACCAGTCCACAATGTAACAAACTTGACTTTTAACGCAACGCAGCAGCTTAAGCAGAAGCGCAACGTTGGGGTTTCTATTGTGCGTCCAATTAAATAATTTTTTTTGTCAATGTTATTGTGGCTTAATAACATTTTTATTTTTAATATTTTTATTGAGCTTTGTACCACGATTGTTTATTAGGAAAAATTTAAAAAGCAACAAAGTCTAAGCGGTAGAAGTTATAGCAGCTATTTCGGAGATGACCACATCTCATCATCAGACTTCTTTTTTCTAGACTTCAGCGGGGATCGAACCTGCGAATTCGATGTTCAAAGTCAGAAGCGTTAACCACTGAGCTATGTACATCCCGTAAACTCTTGTTGCTAATTCATTTTCCTTTTTCAACCAACTACTATAAAAATGTTAATAAGCCACAATAACATTGACAAATACATAAGGGCTATTCGCGATCCGGTGCAAATGGCCTAGCATCATTGCATTGCAAATTTGTATTGCAAATTATTTGCAATACACAAACAAAATACACGCATTTGCATTTGTCATGGCTTGGCAAATTTGCAATACCGAAAATCCATAGCATAAAAATGCTATGCATTGCATTCATAAAGAAAACCAAAGCTGATGCACAAAAATTGTTTTGCAAAAGCTTTACCATGACAGTTTAATAAAGGTCGCTCACAATCCATGGCATATTTCTGCAATTGCATAAATTTGTCAGCTCTTATGCACCGAATCGCGAATAGCCCTATAGTTTAGGAAGAGCCTGCCTGAAACTATACAAAAAAGCAAAATAAGCAAATGGATGTATAGATTGACAACAACAACCGCGCTGGCGAGTTTAATATAGCGGCAAATCAGCTGCACTTGATAGTAATTGGTTGAATAAGGAAAATGAATTAGCAACAAGAGTTTACGGGATGTACATAGCTCAGTGGTTAACGCTTCTGACTTTGAACATCGAATTCGCAGGTTCGATCCCTGCTGAAGTCTAGAAAAAAGAAGTCTGATGAGGAGATGTGGTGATCTCCGAAATAGCTGCTATAACTTCTACCGCATAGACTTTGTTGTTTTTTCAACTTTTCCTAATAAACAATCGTGGTAAAAAGCTCAATAAAAATATAAAAGATTAAATTTTAGTAAGCTACAGTAACATTGACAAATACGTCCGCTATATTAGTGGATCCGCCATTTTGATTTTTGAAAGTTGAATATCAATTTAGAAATCAGTGACGACGGAAATCTCTGGACACCAAGCCTCATAAAAATATAGCAATTTTTAAGAAATCGTCCACCATATTGGATCCGCCATTGTGAATTTTCGAAATTTAATTTAATATTCCAAATCAGTGATGATGAAAATCGCTAAATACCAAATTTCATTGAAATCTGTCAAATACATATGGAGTAAACATTTTTGTCGTCCTATATTGTCGATTCGTCCCTATTTGCGGCGTCACACATTTGTGTCGGCGGTCCCACGTGAAAACCCAGCTGACACATACATATATGTGACGCCTGGTAGCGAACGTGTTAAATTTTGCGCAATACTCAGAGCTACCATTGTGAATTTTTAAAATTTTTTTTGAGATGGCATATTTTCAAAAACTATTTTTTAATACATATTTGTTTTCATAGATACTTTTAATGTGTGTATGTGTGATTTTTTTCAAATTTTTTCCTCGCTGGGTTCTCGAGATATTTGAAAACCCATTAAATCAATTTGTTTTTGTTTATGTGCTGTAAAGTTTTTAAAAATGTATTAATTAAATTAAATTTCATATTTATTTCTTGTTTATGTTTTATATTTATTTCTTATTTATGTTTTACACTTGAAGTGTGAACCCCGTCCGTTTTGGTAAGGAACACCCCATATACACATGAATTTTTTTTAATGACATCAGATTTGCCCAGGTAGTTCAATTTACAAAAAAAAGGTGCCAAGAGCTTGGCCTATAGATGTGCAATACTTTTTAATTTTTTCGCAAGGGTTGCCCCCTGTTTGAAAAGTCGAAACGTATGAGTGTTAAGAAATCCTTAGTTTGAATATTTCTTTAGCTATTTTTGAGGTGTTTGAAGGGATTGGTATCAATCGAAATACGTATGAAAGGCTTTATTCAGAACTATATTCAGTAGGGTTGCCACATTGTTATGTCGCTGACTGTTGGGGTAAGGTTGGTTGGCATACAGGCATGCTCGCTAGCCCAGGCTCAGCTCGTCGGCGGGGGGGTCATCTCCAACCATCTTACCTGCAGCTGACACTAACAAACAATAGTAATCATGCCTGGTTGTAGTCAGAATACTAAATCAAACAATAGAGGGGAAGCTGAAGAAGATAGAAATAGGCCCGTCCTGGTCAGGTGGAGTCACCCACCGCTTTCTTTTTTTTCTGTAGCCTTGGACCCTGCCGTGACTCCAACGATTGGCTGAGTCCCCTAAGCCTGACCGGTTTCCGTCTGTCTAGTGTCCAGTCATGTCCCTGTCATCCCAGACATTGCGTCGCGCCACCCATTTCCCCTCTTGTTGCACCAGTGCAACACCCACACCAAACAACTACAAAATTAGCAAATCATATTATTTTTTTTTNAGCAACGAGTACATGTGTGAGTGTCGGGTTGAATGTCGGGTGCTTGAAGCTTGCCCGGCGACACACAAGCATAAAGCGTCAACACCATTTGCAATAAAATCTTAAAATCTTTATCTTCCGCGAACTTGCTCATTTTACATATCACAACAAACTAACACACTAATGCTTGTCAACGCTTTGCGCCACTATCAAACAGACCNTTTCTAGTGTTTCGCCCGTCGCTGTATATAATCCCCAAAAATCTCCTGCTCTTATCTTCTCTACAACTTGTATTCTTGTATGAATACAATTAGTGAATGTATATAAGTGACTAGGTATGTTCATGTGTATGTATATTTCTATTTGTAACTTTGTACATAAGCTTACGTTCTAGCACTTACCAATCTCACGTGTGATGTAGGCGCCTGCATACAGGAGATATGGTTCAGCTGAAAGAGAATAAAAGGCAAAAGACTTCCAATACCTAGCGAGAGTAATTGAGTGGGAATATTTTTGGGGTTCACTACGCATGGACTAGGAATGGTCAATTAGATATTAATACTCCCCCGTGATGATCGCCACGTTTCTGGCTGCCTACCAGACTATTTTTAAATTACAGACAAAAAAACTTAATAAACATGTCTATCTTCAAGTATGATCGGCCTAACTAATTACTAATAAAACAAAATGCATATAAAAGCTCGATAAAGTAACTATATATGTATAACTATGTAATTGTGTAATTGTGCGCAAAGAAAATTACCAACAAAAACTACTCCTCCCGGAAAATGGTGCTCATATGCACCAACTAATTTTTAATTCTGGGAACTAACGCGACTATTTTGACTTCAAATTAGAGCATGCAGCTTGTGGATAAATTAGTGAGTAAGTAAAAATTCCTGTGGCGAGAAATTAGTGAAAAAAAAGGAAATTACATTCATATGTATGTAAGCTAACCAAAAGTTAGGTTACGTTCGGGCCAGCAAAACTATTCCCAACTTAGTCCAAAAAAAAAAACAACAACAAGGCAAATACTCGGAGGATGGTGGTGGTCGGCGTGGTGAGTCACTCCGTTTTCTGGAATCTGCTCGATCCGCAGAGAGCCGTGACATGAGCGCGTGGAAGTGCTGGCTCAAGCGTTTCCCGTGCGAAGTCCGGTACTCTATCAGCGGGTGTATGTGCGTATGTATATATGTATGTATGTTGTTCTCCCTCTCCTTCTTTCTGTTTCCACGGTGTGGAATCTAACTTTTAATCCTCCTCTATATACATACTTGCGGTCGTTAACTTCTGCAAAGGTGATCGCTGTGTCTTTATCGCAATTGTACTGCTTGGCCGTAAAATGACCTAAGTCGGCAATTATAGGTTCTGGGCCCCTTGGGTCCTCCTGCCTGATGACAACCTGCAAAATTGGTTCCCTTTATACGATCTGCTTTTTTGTTTTTGTTGTCGTTGCTAACTTTTGGTTGTTGTACGGTTGAAGTTATACTTGCGCGTGCATATTATTGTGGTCAAGTACGTTTATGTTTGTAAGTGAATATGTATGTGCTCAGGCATACACAGGCACATACATACATATGCCCACGCAAGCACCGACTTTTAATTGGTTTCATTTGGCTTTTATTATATTTCTTTAGTTTAGTAATCGAAACTTTATAATTATTATTAGTACTTTATTTGATTGTTATTGACTAAATTTAATTTAATTTAAAAGTATTTAATTTTGCTTATTTTAATTTACTTCCGTTTTAAGCTAATTTGATTTTAATTTCGTTTAATTTAATTTACTTTTATTTTATTAAATCTTATTTAATTTAAATTTTATTTGAGTTAATTTAATTTAATTTAATTTTAATTTATTTTTCAGCACTTCTGTTAACTTTCATTTTGATCAAATTATTATTATTTATTTATTTTTTTTTTTTTC